>NW_027412702.1:24251486-24374151 GCF_025532065.1 Leptinotarsa decemlineata
AAATAAACGACTGCAAATTACTAACATAAGTGGTTTTTAATTATGCTTCACGGTCAGATTCGGATTATATAATTATTCGATGGCGTAGCTTATTTTTAACTCGTTCGAATTGAATGATGGCTTATCAATAGAACTATGTTAACATTTATGGGTTTTGCTGATAAGTACGGCTATAATTCCCATTATCTCACCTTGATGTAGTCTTCTGCAATAAAAGTAGTACGCATAAGAATTTAGTATTACTATGTTTGGATCAAAAGACGTATATTTTTAGAAGATATTAATTTTTAGGAAAGACAGGTTTTGGCTTTCTTCTTCTCATACAAGAAAGTGTGAGAATCTCCCAAAGAAAAGAAGGAAGCAATTGATTTCAAAATTTACACAGCACTTCAGGAAAATTTTAAGACGCTCAAGAGTGGTGCCTGTGCGAAAGTAGGGATTCATATTGGATTTAAATAGCTGGAGATCAAATTCTTTTGAAATAAATTCTCAGAAAGTTTATTCCACATAAACGCAGTTCTCTATACAAATATGTGCAGTTCATGCAAAGAAGTAACTTTCAGGCACAAACTGAATAAAAAAGTCATCTCGTCACAATCACTTTCATATGCACATGGAATTACACGAAAGAAAAATACTTTGGAAACAACTACTTTTCTATTGATATTGAATTATACTATTATGGAATTGAATCAGATATTATTCGCAGGATTGCTACACGATGTAGCATATAAAAGAGGAACAAAGAATTTCCTTCAATTCGAAAGGGGTACATTTTTATGAAGGAATAATTTTTGGAAAAGAAAGTTTTTGCCTTTCAACTCTTTTCTTCATTCAAAATTTGTAAATCTTCCAAAGAAATGATGGGAGATTTCAACAATTTTTATAGTTGTTTCGAGCTTTTTCTGTCGATTTGTGTCTTTGTATGAACTACACATCATTTTGAAATTCATTGATTTTTCTTTTCTTTGGAAAATTACAACATATTTCTTGTATGAAGTAGAAATCCTAAACTTTTCTTTTCCATCAAGTTGTTGTTCAGAACTGACTGAAGTATTTTATAGAAATATGTTGAAAAATCGTCATAGTTTGAGAATTTGATTCAGTAGGAGTAAGACATGACAAATAGTTTTACACTCGATTTTTACCGAAATATCGTAGTAAAAATCATTAAACAGCTTTTTAATGAGATAGAAAATTTGAATATTCAAGCAATAAAATAATTTTCAAACTATAAAGTAAACACTTGAACTCACGTGATTTACTATACGACCATGCAGTGGTGTAGGTAGCATTGAACATTTCATACATTGAAAAACAAAGAATCTGTGTGAGTTCGGCGAAAGTTAATTGAGGAACTGAGGAATATCATGAATAGGATATTCAGACTGAAGATGAACTTGGATAATTTACTCGTACGGTTTTTGGTTTTGATGCTAAGTACGTCAGCATAGCGCTGCTTATAAGAGGCTTTCCCGTTTCTCACAGGAACTTCTTCCGAAAGATCTCCATCTTGAGTAGTCATCAGTGTTGCTATGCAACATTTTGAAGACCATAATAGGTGGAATTGTCAGTTTCCCCAAAGAGTGCCTGTCTCGAAAATCAGTTAATCCATATCAGAGATATGTACATTTTCCATGTCACATTAGTCCAGCTATCTATCTATCATCATTGTAAGGGCCAAGAGCTCTCTCAGAAATGATAAAGAAAAAACGGCATCATGATAAAATTTACCTGTTTCTATCAAACCTCGTCTCGATTTCAAAACTGGTTATTTTTCGATTCGAAATCTGGTCAACTTACCTTTGACTCCTCTATATTCCTCAGTGGAATTTTAAATAACAAAACATACAACAATTTCATTTCTTGGTCTGAATTGTACTAGAAACTTGGATGACGTAGAATGAATGGGAACTCCAAATTTTGAGGACAGAGAGCCATTATATGACTAACATTAACAAAATGACCGGATCAATATTTTCACAGACAGACTATTCTAGGGGCACTGACGAACCCAAAACAGACATAAAGACTGAACTGGTAATATCGAGAGGAAGTGAGGAAACTGGAGGACAGGAATGAACTGACTGTAATTAACGAGTGTGCCAGATACGGATTCTCAACTCCCTATATAGGGCCTGAACCAAAATATTTGGTACGGAATCAGATTAGGAAATGGGTCTATTGGATTTCATTCTTGTGTATATGACCATGATATGATTACTTCCAACAGAAATGCTCTTTCATAGCTCTCCAGACTGGTAAAGATCAACCAAACTTTCCCTGCTAATAAAATGGCTGCTGGCTGAACAAACAACCTCTGGAATGTTCAAACAGAAATTCCACTTTCAATTGAAAATATAGCTCAATTTCATCCCTAGCTACAATTAAATATGAAGGGAAAATGTTCGAAAGATCAGGAATTTCATTAATATCGATTGCACAATCCTCTTTTGTGGATTGAGAAGGACCTGCAGAATAAGTATTGAGCTGAATATCTGAAACAGATGATGATGAAGTTTGAATTCATTGAAAAATACATGGACAATAAAAGGAAGAGTAAAATTCAACCCGATTCGGCATTTTCCACGGCTATCCGTTTGGAACAACTCTGAATCCTTGTTTGAAAGTGGTTGACAATGTCTCGTGGTTAATTTCATTAGTTCGGATTTCCATTGTCTAATATGATTCTACTATGATTCGAAATCTATGAAAAAACAAATAAAATTAGAATGAAAAACTGAAACGAATGAAATAATCAAGATACGAAATGAAAGCGACTACAGAGAGCTTTCACCTATCCCTTTTTCCATCTCTACGCTTCACCGGTTCAGCGGGAAATCACTGTTAGGCGGAGTTGAACCGATTTTTACTTGGTTTCCATATGTTTATATATGTTGCGTATATGTACACTAACTTGGCTGAATGTGTCGTTGGACAACACAATATTTGTCACCACTGCAACATATATGCAGCTTCTTTGAACTTCCTCCTGAACCAGTGTTCCTTCCTGTGGATGATCTCGGCTTGGGACCACTTGATGTTTTGTTGATGAGTCCAAACATGCTCTGCTATTACCGATTTGCCGATTTCTCCTTGCTGTATGTTTTTTGTGCTCAGCAATGCGGATTTTCAATGGCCTCCCAGTTTCACCGATATAAGAATTGCGGCACTCACATAGTATGCGGTAAATGCAATTTTTGAAATCACAGTCCTCGTTTGGTGGCCTGGTTTTTATGGGGCAGCTACGGATGATGTTTCCGGATCTGAAGAAGGCTCTGATGTTGTATTTGGACCCAATTCTTCCTATCCTTTCCGATAATCCTCTGACGTAGGAAAGTACAAGTACTGGTTGTGACGGATTCTCTTCCTTGCGAGGCTCTTGCTGTCTTCTAGCCAAAATCAGTTAGTTGAACCATCACTTTGGAGTAACCATTCCACTGAAGATATTTTTTGATGATGCCCAGTTCCTTTTCGAGATTTTCCACCGTAATACAGAGCCCGAAAGCTCGATCCACTAGAGTCTTGATGATTTCCTCTTTTGGTAGATTGAGGGAGGTTGATTCGTGATTCAGGTAATGCCTCATGTGAGTGGATTTTCGGTATACAGATGTTTCCCACTTAGTGTCGGTCTTTTTCACCAATACGTCCAAGAATGGCAATTCGTTGTGGGCTTCCTTCTCCATTATAAAAGTGATGGAAGGTCTTATGTTGTTGATGTGCTTCAGAAAGGTGACTAGTTCTGTATTCCCATGGTTCCATACTATGACTCGGGGCTTCTTCATTGGCCAGAGTTTCTTAGATTCCTAATGATAATAGACAATGGAAGTCCAGACTGATGAAATCAACTTTGAATCTATTGCTATATTCGTTTTATTTGGTAATTTGTTATGCTGCATACCAAAAACTGTTAATTTCTCTACCCTCTCTGCCCTGAAAATTACCTGCCTGATTTTTGATGATCGTAATACAGCAAAACTTTATCTTCTAACTATTTTTATGCTATAATGTAAAGCATGTGTATATTTATTCACATTTATTTAAATTTATTTACAAATACATTCCTGATTTCTCATGTATATTTTGTCGAATATATTTGCTGCATGTGTGGACGCCTCTGCTCACTCAATTGTAATAACCATTCCAAATATAAATTCTCAAACAAATCAGGTTTGAAGTAAACAATCCAAGTCAGTGCATTACTGTGCATTACATATAAAATGTCATCAAAAATAGAAGTAATTCTTGAAGGGTTTTCACTTTTGGAAGGACCTCATTGGGATATTGAGAAGCAGTGTCTTTATTTTGTCGATATTCATAATCACAGTATTTTCAAATACGTGCCATCTACGAAGAAGCTGACTAAAGCAGTTATTGGTAAGGACATACTTCTATTTTCTTTCATCGACTTTCGTGTAGTCACTTTGATAAAAAAATTCAGTTATGTAATAACATGTTAGGAATCACACGTTAAAAGGTAAGACCTCGTTAGTCCTTAGCTCGCACAGTTTCTCAACTTCTGAGAGTTGTAGTTCGTATAGGGGCAAAGGCTGATTAACGAAAAAACAGATTTTAACAGATTTTCAAACAATGAATGTCTGTTTAAAAAAAGTTGATGATGAAATCTAATGAATGAAAAGTCGAATTGCAAATGGAATATATCAGATTATAACAAATATGAAGCGGTAGAGCAAATAAACAAAATTCTACAATTATAATTTTTGGCGAATATTTCAAAAACTACCACTAAAATTCTCCATCTGAAGAGAGATTGTTCTAGTTTTCGAAAATAGTGAGGTTTTGCCCGATTCAACCGACCTTGTAAGTCTTACCGTTTACCAGATAGAAATAGTGTTAGGAGGATTAGCTAAAAAGAACGACCTGTATAGTAGTTCACGCATCAATTTTATCGCATGTAGTTGTTTTCTGTATACGGTCGAAAGCATCTATGAGCTGAATACTTCACATTTAATCTAATAAAATTATCAAACAATTTGTTGTGAATACTGAACGAATCGAAACAGTTTATAGAAGTTCACGCGACTTGACGTATCTACAAAATGGCACCAAATGTAGAAGTGATATTGGAAGGTTTCTCTATTCTGGAAGGCCCACATTGGGATATTAAAAATCAGTGCCTTTATTTTCTCGATTTTCATAAGCACAGCGTTCATAAATACGTGCCGTCTACAAGGAAGTTGACTAACGCAGTTATAGGTGAGGGTCCTTTGGATTTTTTATAGATTAACAAAAAAAAGTGTGCCATTAGAAAAAAAAAAGATCATTATCAAATGCATACTATCAATTATTTCGACGTAAGAAGAATTCAACGTAGAGATACAAATAATTACTTAAGGCTAATTTGGTTTTTAAGAAATTCATGGGAAGAACTGGAAAATTTCCTTTTCTATTTCGCACTGTTTCTTCTTTATGTAAAGAGATTTTGAAAGTCTAATTGAACTTTTTCACGTGAACTTTTAATTAGGTTCTCGTGTGACTTGGACCACATTCGACTTTGGAATTTTGAATAATGACCTGCATTTTTTTGGAGGCAAAATATTCATGTAAAACTGTGAAATTAGTTAGAAATAATGATTTTCTCTACGGTAACTTCACGAGTTTTAAATGAAGTATTATTGTTTTATTACGACTGTGATAATCATATGCATCAAGTAATATATCCTTTTATGTACCATGACTGATTTTCAAAAAAGGGTTTTCACAGAATCAGCTGTGGTACATAATGGAGGGATTACATGTATGTGATGAAAAAAACAATTAACATTTACACGTTGAACATCAAAATATATTGTTGATCAAAGAATTGCTACAAATAATACAGGTTCTATTTTAACATGGTCGAACGGTAGCCGGGTAGTTCGACGTGGGTGCTTTGTTCATTCACTTAAATCGACCGCCGTGTTGGTCGGTGGTTCAAGCCTCAGGCTGAACGATCGATTTTCTCTTGCGATCGTCCAACCCATGTTGGGAATCACACGTTAAAAGGTAAGACCTCGTTAGTCTTTAACTCGCACAAGTTTCGACTTCTGAGGGTTGTCGTTCGTAGGGGTGCGACAGCTGGTTAACGGAAAAACATATTTCAAACAGATTTAAACAGATCTATAGCCACACGTAAAACCAATTGCTGGCGTGGCGACGGTCGCCATACACAAGCCACTGTGCGATTCTTTTCCCACTGGTTCGGCGTTTCGCTATCTCTCTGACATGAAAGTCCTTGTGGCAAAGTATGGAAATATTTCCAATGTATCTGCATCACAAGAGATATAGCAAAGAATGAATTTTTGAAAATTTTGGTTTTATCGGTATATCTTCTGAACCAAAAAACTGAAGTCAATTTTTTATACCATTCAGTCGTATTCAAAACCAGACAAGTTTGCCACAATTCAACCTAATCTGTTTCCACGATTTTGTTTCGACATTTCCGTACATTATACCCGAATTTGAGTATGACAATGGTCCCATAAGTACCCGGCCTGACCTAGAAATGGCGGTAGTTGTTTGAAAAATATCACTGTATTAGAAAGTACACAATCTATAAAGCATATGTTTCAAGTTTGAAGACGCTGCGTTGTTTAATATTCGTTTGGCAGCCATCAATAGCGAACGTTTTCGGTGAATTTGTGAAAATGAAGAAAATTGGTCATCGTAGTGTGGTACAATACTTTCATTTGAAAGGCCTCAGCCCAACCAATATGATGCCCTCGACAGAAAAAAAGCATATCTGCAAGCTTATGCAGATGACCTTGTCATCTTGACAAGGTCCACGTCGGGAAGGGTACAACGTTGGACGTTGTTCAAAGTTGGTGCCTGAGGGAGCAGATGTCTGTCAACCCCAGCAAAACTGTGATAATTTCCTTCACCAGGAAGGGAAAATTGGACGATCCAACTCCACTTTCCTTCAATGGGGAGGTCATTCCATTTGGAACGGAGGTGACATATCTTGGCATTGTCCTTAATGAAAAACTCACCTGGAACGTTCACTTGGAAAAAATTTTACACAAAGCCAGACTATCCCTATGGACAAGTCGAAGGATTTGTGGAAAAATTTGGGGGTCAGGTCCCAAACAAATTCAATGGATTTACGTGATGATTGTCAGACCAATGATCACTTATGGTGCAATTGCCTGGTGGCCGAAGGCTTTACAGAAAACGGCCCAAGCGAAGCTCTCTGGCTCACAGAGACAGGCTTGTCTGGCTATCACTGGTGTCATCAGTACCACACCGTCAGCGGCAATGGAGATCCTTCTAGATCTAACTCTCCACATTTTTCTGGAGAGAGAGGCTAGATGGACTGTATACATACTTATGTACATTGCCAATTACACAAATCAATTAAATGCAGAGTGCAACAGACTGTTGGTTGACATTGGAAGTCACAGCATTTTGGAAATGACCTCTGACTTTATGCCTCCAACTGTCAAATACGAAGTGCTTTATAAAGTACTGTTCCCGAGTAGAGAGGATTGGATCCTCCGGGAGAAGAAATATTAAGAGCAGATAGTTGTTGGTTCACAGATGGATCAAAAACACCTTCCGGTTTTGGTGCAGGTGTTTTCAGTCGCAGACCCAAGACAGAGATATCAACCTGCCTAGGAACCTATGCGAGTGTATTTCAAGCGGAAATTTTCGCTATTGAATTGTGTGCGGAGAGATTGAAAGAATCCAACCTCATACAGAAGTCAATAAAAATATTCTCGGACAGTCAAGCGGCGTTGGAAGCTCTTGGCTTCCACCGAGCAACGTCTAAATTGGTAGCAAATTGCCAAAAACGACTCTTCTCGATAGAAAGATTCAACAGATTGCCTCTGGTGTGGATTCCTAGCCATACTGGCCTGGAAGGCAATGAGGCTGCCGATTCCCTCGCGAAGGAGGGTGCTGGAAGCAGTTTCATCGGACCAGAACCTGTCATTGGCATCATTTCAGGCTTTGCCAAACAATGGTTGAACACCTGGATGGCAAGAAGATTTATGGACTTCTGGCAGAATCTTCCAGAATTGGCTCACTCCAAGGCGTTTATTTACCCTTCGAGGCTTGATACCAAACAGTAGTTGGATCACAGTAAGGATGAACTACGATGTTTAACAGGCCTTCTTACAGGTCACTGTTATTTGAATCATCATATGCAGAGACTCGTACTGTCGGAAGACATAGTATGTCGCCTCTGTGTGGAAAATTATGAAACAGACACCAGAGCACATACTTTGTGCCTGCCCCGCTGGGGACCGAATCAGGTTTTTAGAGTTTGGCAGAGCCGTACTCTCACCATCTGATCTGAAAGACTACCCACTATACAAACTAATCGGCTTCGTAAAGAACCTGGGTTTATTTGGTTTAATGTGAATAGGTGTGAGCCACACTAAAGCCTTGTGGGTTACGGTGGGCATTTTTACATTTCCTACACCGTTAACGCTACTGGTTGCGTTGACGAGCCAGGAAATGTACTGCGTATCAAGCTCTCCGTTTCCAAGACGATGGACGCAACAATTCGTGATTGATACTCAAAATGCCTGAGAGTAGGTCATAGTGGTGATAGTAGGTAGTAGGATTTTTCTGAAAGTAATAGAAACAAGTTGGGTGATAATTTGTGATGTATAATATCAATTTAATGTGTCATTTACATATATTTTGACAGTAGGTAACATTGTGTAATAGGTTAGGTTAGGTTAGGTTAATAATATATGAATAAATGCAGAAATATGTATACAGGTAGCACATTTTAATGTTTACATGGCTGATAGCATTTGGTTGATTAGGCTCAATATTTTTACCTAATGATCTCTTCTTTTTTGATCTCTTATTTTTGTTTCTTAAAACTTTGAAGGCCTCTAGCTCTAGCTAGCATGCTCTAGCGCCAGCATGTAAACTTCTACTTGCCCGGCGTGCAATAGAAGTAGGTTGGACTTTTATCCTTCTCGTTTTTTAAAATTACAAATGCTTGTGCAGATATTAGCAAACGACTGAATATTTTCAATAGTTTCGATTTTCTTAGCCTTGAGGACGTTACCACAATATAGCAAAACGGCTCTTCGCTTATAAACGTCTTGTTCCTTTCTCTTCAAAATACGTCTTCTTCTCCTTTTTGGTGGCGAAAAATCACTTTCCTATAACGGTTTTGCTGCTGTAAAAAAATCTCTCTATCATAGCAAAAAATTTCTCTCAGCGTACGTACATTCATTGTTCATACAAATGATAAATTGATCGTTTCATATGATTTACTTGGATATTGGCAAGAGTTTCACATATTTCATCACTTGAAGTGGTAGCTATTAGTTTCGACTTATTGAAATTTTTGGCAAGGGATCCCTGCATCTTTAATTTGCTTTCATTTTTAACCTCAATAAAGATTTAAGCGCCACAGTTCCTGTTTCTTTTCCTAACGCTGCTTGTTTTTGTTTTCTTATTTTTAGCATTGTGCTGACAAACCCAATATTTTCGATACTGTAGGTTTTTATTTCAGGATATGTTCTGTTTACAATCCACTCTGTGCAAGTAGCTTTAGGAAAGTTATTAATCCAATTGCAGTAATATCTACATCTCTTTCGATGTTGGTTCTCAAAATGAATTTGTTTTTGTCTATATCAATTATTCTGATATTACTATCAAACGTTTATACAGTTTCTTCTCCGCCCTGATTCATCTTGACAAGCCTACCTTCACAAAACAAACAAAATATGTGAAATAACTTTTCTAACTTGTACGTGAACGACTTACTGGCACCATAGCAAAAAAAACGCGCGAAATAATAAAGCACGTGGCGTTGCACCCACTATCTAGATCTAGGGAACGGAGTGTTTGGCACTCAATACATTTCCTAGCTTGTCAGCGCAACAAGTAGCGTTCACGGTGTAGGAAACGTAAAAATGCTTACGGTGAAGGGTTGAATAGACCTACTTACTTTGGAGCTATTGTAACCAATATGAAAGCTGAACTGGATTCTACACTGGGTCAGTCTGCTTCTTCTTTCACAATAGTAAGATATTGGATAGCAGAGCTTAAACGAGCCCGTACGAGCTGCTAAGACGAGCATTGCAGTGGTCGACCTAATGAGGTGACGGCTCCAGAAACGGTACTGAATGATTGTCGACTGAAAGTGCGCGAGCTAGCAGACTTAGTGAGTATTTCAAAAAGTTCGATATATCGTATATTATCTGAAGATTTGGACATGAGAAAGATGTGTGCAACACAAATCCTTCATCGCAATTACCAAAATTAAAGTTTGAATTGCTATTTCAAGCATCCTAATCGCCAGATTAAGCCCCTTCGGATTATTTTCCATTCCCAAACTTGTAAAATGGATCAGTGGCAATTCTTATTATAAAAACGATATTGAAATTATTGAATGTCGCTGGGACAACTGTATAGAGCTGCAAGGAGAAAATGTTGAAAAAAAAATTGTTTTTTCGAATTTTTTTCCTGTCCTGTATAAGTCCTAGTCCTGTTGAGGATGCTACTGACAACAGTAGTCGCGTCAAAGCTTTTTTTGTTTTTTTTTTGGCCTTGGACTGTGAGTTTTCATACCTGCCGTTTAGTTTACTAATGCGGCGATGAGGTAACGGTCGAAGTTCTCGAGTAGAAATTCGAGAATCTTTCTCCTTCGAAAGAAACGCAGGAACTCGCAGGATAGTCTTTCGTCGAGTAGAGAGACGTTGAGAACTACTCGAGCACTTCAATCTTTACCACATTGCCTCTGATGATGTCTACCGCAGTGGTAGACGAAACGTCAGACATAAAAACTCGCAGACCATGGCTGAAAAACCTGGAAAAATGTTTCGTCACAGTTATCTCCGGCCGTGAAAGTTTGAATTCTTTGATCAACCGTAGCCGCGTCCGGGCCTGGAAATTGCTTATCGCCAGATGTTGAAGTGTTTTTGTTATTTATCAACCCAACTCTGAGGTTTATCTGAATAATCGTTGAACTCAAGTAGCAATCATCACGTAATCATGTAATTTGGTACGAAACCAAAAAAAATAATTCTGAACTCAATTGTATCTTCTGAAATAAAACTATAAAAAACTTTTTGAAATATCCCAACCTTCAACCTATTCATAAAACCATATGAAATCAGTATCAACGTCATCAATTAGAACATTCTAAAAATGCCTACCGAAACATATTTATATTTTCTTCATTTCGTGTAACTTCAAGAGTACTGATCTACTAAAAGAAGATAAAAATAATATTTACATGAATCTCAAGTTGAATTAAAGTGGTCTTTCAAGAAAGGAATTTACCAGAAATAAGGAATCTCTGTCCGATATATTTTTTGTAGTAATTTTCACATGATCTTTTTGAATTTGATGTTGAAGTTATGCCTTCAAGTTTTTCCATTTGAGATTTTTCTTACAGTTTCATTTTATTTCGGAGCAAAACTTGCGACAGGAATGAAATTTCTACATATCAATAATTTAGCTAAATTATTATGTCAATAGAGACGCATAAGATGACAACAAATTTTTATGTGACAGGCGCTCTAAAAGCGGATTTGAATCCCTGGTGATTAAATCAATCAGAAAGTTTATTTCACATAAACGCAGTTCTCCAAATGAAAGAGTTCTTGAACAGTGGAGTTCGAGGTGTACTGAGTTAAACCTAAAAACGATGAGCAGCCACAGCCCGTCAAGAATTTCTGATATGTACCGCTCTTGGTGGAATTAAATGTCCAAGTCGCTTGAACACCTGTCCTAAAAGTATCTATAAAAGAGAGACAAATCCCCATCCTTTCTTCGATGTTCCAGACTATCAACTTTTACTACAACTGAATCTCGGAATTCAATATTATCGTGAACTAGATGTTATCATCGAACCCTAGAAGAATGGACTTAACATATTTTCGTCATCAGTCTGATTTTTGTGTCCTATAATTTTTTCTCTGATCTCTAAACTGATTTATCACTGTATGTGAATTTTTATGCAAATAGATATCCATACTGTATACAGGGCTTTTCATGATGAGCGTTAATTAGCCGTTTCTGACAAACTATTTAACGGATCAACCTGAAAATTTCACAGTATGCATAAATCAATAAGACCTACACGCCTAAAATATTTCAGACGAAGCGGCGTTGTCGCTTCTACCATAAAGTAGCGGCTTCTTTGATTTTTCAATTAGAACACCCCGTATATAATATCATATTATGATTCATCATCACTTTGTCAACAAATTCATATACTATTTCCCTATACATATCTATTACCGTTTAGAAGATATAAATTAATTTCGATTTTTTTTTTACCAAACATGAACTTTTATAAATGCTGATAATCTTGAATTCTCTTGCACTAAAACGATCAAATTTGAAACGGTTCAAAATAGTAGAGATCAAAGTATCTGCATTTTTTGAAGACCCTGTATGAGGCAAATGAAAATATGACTCGGAGTAAAGATCCTCATAGTTTCACTCCACTCTATTTCAAATTTGATCGTTTTAGTGCAAGAGAGTTCAAGATTATCAGCATTTATAAAAGTTCATGTTTGGTAAGAAAAATATCGAAATTAATTTATATCTTCTAAACGGTAATAGATAGGTATAGGGAAACAGTATATGAATTTGTTGACAAAGTGATAATGAATCATAATATGATATTATATACGGGGTGTTTCATTTGAAAAATTAAAGAAACCGCTACTTTATAGTAGAAGCGACAACGCCGCTTCGTCTGAAATATTTTAGGCGTGTAGGTCATACTGTGAAATTTTCAGGTTGATCCGTTGAATATTTTGCCAGAAACGGCTAATTAACGCTCATCATGAAAAGCCCTGTATAGTATTATCAAATTTTTATTACGATTGGATTATTAATTACTAAATGTTTGTGTGAAAAACTTACCAATATTAAAAAAAAAACAATAAGTGCCTCACCCGAGTCAGTTTAAACTGTAGACTTCGCTTGGACATCAGTCAAAGACTTGTTGAATTGTTCTCAGTTTTACAATCTATCATTGAATTGCTTTTATATTCTTGATTTCAGGAAATCACAATGTTTCAATAATTATACCAATCAAAGATAAAAAGGACAATTTCGTGATAACCGTTGATAGATCAGTGTCAACCATAACCTGGGATGGAGAGAGTAACACTGTGCTGAACCTCAAGAAATTGTATGAAGTTGATCATGGAACAGACCATGTCTTCAATGATGGAAAATGTGACTCAAGTGGAAGACTTTGGTCAGGTTAGTTTTGATTTGAATTCTACTAAATCGGTAGCGATATTTTAGTTTATAATTGTGACTGTATTGGAAATATTATTGAGCTAAATGTTGAAAAGTAGGCTGGTAACTGTGGTCTAATATGAATCCCACAAAAACATTTGATTAGACGAGTAAATACATATCGCTTGAACTAAAAAATGTTGTATATTACTGGAGGTTTATTCCAACACCTCAACGCGTGTTTCGATCACCAAGTGATCATCTTCAACTGTTTAATGAGATGAGATGGGAAAATGACTCGACAAGTGAATCATAGTATCAATAACCAATGTATCTGTTACAAAGTCAGACTCTCAATTTTCAAAATCAAAGATTGATTTAACACTTTTTTGTTTTCGTCACAGGAACTATGGGAGCACATGCATCCACTATTGATGGAATACCTCCAGGCAAAGGAACTCTTTACAGTTTTCAGAATAATTTGGTCCAGAACTACAGGGGCGGAATTGGGATATCCAATGGTATTGCTTTCAACAAAGAACTGGGAAAAATGTACTATATCGACTCTATGAATGGAACTGTAGATCAGTACGATTTGGATATCAATCGAGGAACTTTATGTGAGTGAATTATTTTGTTATGCTTTAAATTACCTAGAAATGTGTAGATGATTGGTTTGGAGTTCAGTTCGATTTTTTTTATTGCAATATGTCTCATCGGTGTCCGATATTGAAATTTTTTCATTGAAGTTCAGATGGTGTGCTAATAACAAACTTTTGTACTGAAGTACTAGAAGTGAATACAGCTTACATTCTGAAATCTCCATATGAGCAATCACATATTGTATCTACCAGCAACCATATTCTATGAGGGTTGAAGTGTATTCAATGTTTTTCAGTCAACTTTTTGAATTTCTCCTGAAGCATATTTCTAAGAACAATTCTTCAGTAAAGAGTTGCTATCAGCAACACAACGTCAGCGACCATGGACAGTTATCGAATCCTCTTTCGTCTCCGCATGAACATACAGAAGCAATATGCATATTGCTGATTGTACAAATTAGACTCTTACTGAACAACATTCTGGGAATTACCTCCGATTTGATGCTACCAAAAGTCAACCTGCCTTTATACAGTCCTAATTGCGAGTAAAGGACTGAATCCTTCGGGAGGAGTTAATAACTAAGAGCAGATATATGTTGGTTCACAGATATATTGGAATCATCCTGTAGGTTCTAGTGCAGGTGTATAGAGT
Organism: Leptinotarsa decemlineata; assembly: GCF_025532065.1. Lineage (NCBI taxonomy): Eukaryota > Metazoa > Arthropoda > Insecta > Coleoptera > Chrysomelidae > Leptinotarsa > Leptinotarsa decemlineata. Next base: position 24,265,914 of record NW_027412702.1, read on the forward strand.
GACCGAGCCAGGACTAAGGCATTGAAATATTCTTCGAAGAATGTCACTAAATAATTGTTCAACTACGAGAAGGTTATGTTGTCTAACATACTTTCTTACAGGACACTCATTTGAATCATTACTTGAAGATACTTGGACTGTCGAAAGATCTAGTGTGTCATCTGTGTTTGAAGATGATAAACCAGAAGACCAATAGCTACTTTTTGCCTGTATCGTTATAACCCAAATCAGGTTTTCAATCTTTGACAGAGTTTCACTCAGAGGAATGGTGGAGTGTGAGCTACAGTACATCCTGAAACATATTCGAGGATTGATTCAATTGATACTGGGTTGAACCGAACATTGAAGTTTTGAACATTAGTTTGAAATCTAATTATGTTGTAACACTTGTTGATCGTGTCATCAGGATTTGTGAACCATATCTTCTTTAAGAAAAACCTTGTCATCTAGATCAGGCTCTACAGCGCAAGAAATCGAATGTAATCTATATCCTAGAAGAAGAAATACTCCAACTTTGATGACGAAGTGGCAACCAGAGTCTATTTGCCTTACATTGTCATGGACTGCATCGAAAAACTGTTTGAACGTCACAACATCAGGACCATTTAAGAGCCAGCTAATCAACCAAACAACACTATCAGATCGGTCAACGACAAAAGAAAACATCTGACATCCGCCGATGTTAACAGGATTCCCTGTTTCTGTGGCTCAGTTTACGTCGGAACTACCAACAGCAGCATCAACACCAGGATACAAGAACACAAGCATAGTTGCAACAGGAGAAACTCGCGATTGGAGAACATGACCTCGAAATGAAATACGAAGAAACTGTTTAATTCAACGCATTACTACGTACCACTTCATACAGGAAGGCCCTTGAAATCAATGAGCATCTCAACAATTTCAACTGAAAAGAGAAGGCGTACTGGTCAACAAAATGAGGTATCCAGTAGTCAAGAAACCTATACATAGACTAGAATACAACTCCTATCGACATCCTACCAGTATCATACATGTCAACAACGTGGACCAATCAGAACGACCCAGCAAAAGTAAGGACCAATCAGGAGAGATAATTTACATGGAAACCCCGCCTTTGTTCCCACCATCAGATCCACCACCATCCATATCATCATCCCGACTATCCTCTGAAAGTATAAATACGAGTAAATATTCAGCTCGCCAGGGTCCTTTACGACTTCAATGAAATACTTCTTGAAACGAAAACTAATACATTTCATGTTTTCAAAATACGGAAATAGTCACATCGTGTTTTCTATTATAGCGAACCTCCAACCAATATTCACCAGAGAAAAGCATGGATTCGACGAATGTTTGTTTGACGGTATGACAATTGATTCAGATGGCAACTTATGGGTAGCAATATTCTTAGGCTCAAAAGTGATTAAAATTGATCCAAGACGACCTGAGACACTTCTAGAAACTATAGAATTTCCAGCATCCCAGGTGAGTTGATCAATCTCCAAGCATTCAATATTTCATCGTGATTGATTTCTTTTGAAGAGTATACATTATGTGTAAAATGTATTCAGCAAGAGTCTTAAATTCTGTAGAGAATTTTCACGAATAGTAACTTATCCCTCCTTTTCTCTTATGGCCTTCGATTCATTCTTCAGAACATCATTTTGGTACAGTTATTTCACTGAAACAAACAAAAAAACAATCACCTCTATTGAATGGATTAGAGTACTGAGTATATTGTTTTTGATAATCTGTCTTGTTGACGTTTGTGACACTTGTATTGACTTTGACGTTATTCCATCCAGCGATATGACTGATGGGACTAAGCAGCCATGAAACTCTGTTGGTGGTTAACATAGTCATCGACATTGAAAAAAATACAATATTTTCTCTTACTTTGTCAGCAAATTGATGACTGAACGCATTGAAATGTACCAAAATATAGAAAATGATTCAAAATGAATATTTATTGTCATAGACTTTCTTGTAACTTTGGTCTCCGGATAATGTTTATTTATTTATTTATTCATTCTACACACTATTCTACAGGATGAACCCAATTACACAATAGGTAGAAACAGTAGCATTTACAAATATGTACTTCCGTAATCTATATAAAAAATAAATAAAAACAGAACAGTCAGTTAGCTACGAAATGTCTTTTGATTTGTACAATCGGGCAGTTGAATATATCTAGGACACGACTAACAGAAATAGAGGTATCGCACATTGTATAAATTGGGGATATTTTCATTATATTTGCTCGCTTAGTGTTGAGATAAAAGGTGACACTATTCCACCTAGGAACCCAAAAATTGTAGCATGTAGCATGTAATAATTAAGAGCAGGTAATGATATTATTATGATTTTGAATAAAAAAGAAACGAATAATATCTACGCCTTACCTCAAAACTACAAAAATTATGAGTTTCAAGCAATTCATAATAGGGTATTCCCACAGAAGGATACCTGCCTTTAAGTTTAAAAGATATATATTTGAGGAAGCGCCTCTGTAGGGCTTCTAGTTGATTTATATGAACCTGATAGTAGGGACTCCACACAACAGCCTAGATCGAAAAAAGTGAAATAAAGTAAATGTTGAAGCTTTTTCGAAGTCTTTTGTATTTCTAACTAAGAGTCCATACATACGATAAGCAGCTGTGAGAGTAGTGTCAATATGTTTGTTGAAAGAGAAGAATGAATCAAAAGTAACACCTAGATCAGTGAGTGTGTCAGGACGCTCCAGAACTTGAAGGTTTATGACGTAGTTATGTAATGTCAGATTCCTTTTCAGTGAGCAGTTATATTTGAATATGTTGAGAGATAGATTATTCTGCTGACACCATGTAACATCACGATATAAATTCAGGGCGAGACGTTCGCAAAGATTATATTGTAATAGAGTTTCAAGTCATCTGCGTATAAAAGGAAATTGACATCAATCTCAGCTTCGATATCATTGATGAAAATATTGAACAGTGGGGGTCCTAGGTTTGACCCTTCTGGTACACCAGATGTGGCTACATATTCGACAGACTTGAGGCCATTGATTTGGAAATACTACATACGGTTGTAAAAATACGATTTGAAGAGAGTAATTAAGCTATTGGATAACCCAAAAGTCGAAAGCTTGTTGAGCAGGATACTATGGTCTAGTCTGTCGAACACTTTAGAAAACTCAGTGTAGATGAGATCAGTCTGAGACTGACAATCAATAACCTCCGCAATACATTGAGTGACTGTTACAAGATTGGTGATGGTTGAACGTCCTTTCATGAAACCGTGTTGATTGGGGCTAATAATGTTGCTAACATGACAGTAGATTGTCTTCTCAAGGAGCATCTCAAACACTTTACAAAAGTTGGATATGATAGAAATTGGTCTGTAATTTTTTATCTCCTTTTTTGAAAATTGGACACACTTTCGACATTTTCCATATTGATAGTACAATACATATATATTTAATGTTTTTATTACATTGCTGTTAAACACGATCCAAGCAGTTTCAGTACGTGCTGCGGCAGATTCATTGCGGTGATTTTTGTACAGGTAATCCGCAAACTCCTGGTAGGGTGTCTTGGTAAGAGGCATCTCCTTCCACAAATCTGGCGTTAAGTATGCGTAAGTCTTTGCAATTGCTGCATAAGTTGCCTTGGCGAAATTACCCAGAGTACCAGTGGAGCCCTTGGCTGATGTATAGCAGTCTTCGATACCCGCCATCTGCAGTAGTTTCTTGGGAACAGGAGCAGAAACGATACCAGTACCACGGGGAGCTGGGATGAGACGTACAGTTACAGACCCGTATTTTCCGGTGACTTTGCAAGGCACTGTGTGGGGTTGACCGATTTTGTTACCCCAGTAACCTCTACGAACTGGTACGACAGAAAGCTTGGCTAAGATGATGGCTCCACGGATAGCAGTAGCAACTTCTTTGCTGCACTTCACTCCCAAACCAATGTGGCCTTTGCTATCACCAATAGCTACGAAAGCCTTGAAACGAGTACGTTGACCAGCACGTGTCTGTTTCTGAACAGGCATGATCTTCAAAACCTCATCATTCAGTTCTGACCCAATGAAGAAATCGATGATTTCATACTCCTTGATTGGTAAAAAAAACAGGTAGATCTCCTCCAAAGAGCGGATCTTACCATCTTTTACCAACCGTCCTAGCTTAGTTACAGGCACCCATTCCTTCTGGTCTTCCTTTCCGCGACCACGGCCTCTACCGCGTCCACGTCCACGACCTCTGGGGCCCCCTCGGCCACCTCCTCTACTACCACCACCGAATCCACCACGGAAACCGCCACGACCACCGGCTGGAGCTGCGTCCGCCATTGTTTAATACTTCCTCCAACACTGTTGTCGAACGAAAGATAGTACATATAGTACAATTGATGTTTTCAGGCATATATTGATTAAAGTTGTTAGTGATTCAACCAGAGCTTAGGTACAATCTTTAATGATGAATGCTGGAATTTGCTCAGATCCTGCAGTAAATTTAGGCTTAAATTCTTTTAGGGTATGATAAACATCTTCATTACTAATATTTTCGATTACTAGGCTGGGAGTATCAGTACTGTTGTTCGCATGGTCACTTGATGTTGACGCTATATATCAATCACTGAAAAAATCTGTTAATTAACAAAGCCTGTATAAAAAATATATCAGATATAAACTGTTTCTCCTGTCTCTGAGTTACTTGATTCTGATACAACAGCTTTCATAGGTTTTGAAATAAAACACAAAATTTGCAGTATGATATAATTAATCAATAAGCTAGTATTATCTAATAATATTTTTTTATTATCAGATCACTTCTGTTGCGTTTGGCGGAGCAAATTTGGATGAGCTTTGGGTCACCAGCGCTAATTTCAAGGAATTTTCCCCCGGACAGAAAGGAGGGTCGTTATTCAAGGTCACAGGAATCAATGCTAGGGGCTTGCCAGCTGATGAGGCTGTTCTGTGAGATTCATTCGTAGAGATGTTATTTTGAAGGCGGTGGCGGAATACAGAGTTACATGTTATGTAATTGATAAAAAAAGGTGTTTGCATGTATTAAACTAGGTCAATAAGTAGCAAAATAGAATACAATAAATAATTACCTCATAAGACTGCCTGTTGCTTGTAACTTACCAATAAAATTCAATATATGAATCTTACGCGATGGTAAACGACTGAAAAAATATGTTGTTATCCAAGTCAATATGTTGTTATCCAATACTATAGTTGAGGTGCAAGAGGCATATAGGATAAGAAAGTAACTTTGGACTGGGCCTGATTCATTGTACATTCATAAAATTTTGTTCTGTGTGGACATGAACTGAAAATGTATCCATACTTTTTTGCAGAAAAGCCAAAACTAGAAATGGTAAAACAATACTAAAGTTGGGTTAGGCGCAATTGTCAGAAGATGAAATTTTTTCGATTAGCCAATTTTCTATAGCTTGTGCCTGTATTTCATAGTCAAGTATATCATAAAACTAATTGCTTGTTGCTTGTAACTATTGCATTACGACACGACTTCAGTGTATGAATTATAATCTTCAATAAGGAGATGAAGTGATACGAATACAAGTATATCATGTGAAATGAAATTTGGTATTTATTTTTGAAGTTGTCACCCAAAGGTTCGAATTGACGAAGCCAAAATATTGTAAATCCAGAATTACAAAGATTAAGTTCTCTATCGATCACATAGATGGCGTCTTCGTGAGGGAAGATGTCATCGCCGTTGTTTACCCGCACCTGTTAAGCGTGAAGGCAAAGATCCAGGGTCGGGTGGCAAGCCTGTACCCTTTGATAAATAGAAAATCTAAGTTAAGCCTAAAGAATAAAATCACGATCTATAACATGATGTTCAAGTCTGTCATCATGTATGCTTCAGGTGTTTGGGGACAAGCGGCTCCGACTAACATCTCCATCTTTACAAAATAAAATTCTACAGATGATTGTGAATGCTCCGTGGTTCGTGCGGAATGAAGCCATCCGCAGAGATTTGAAGCTGCCTTCCATTCAGCAGTCCATCCAGTCGAGAAACCGGCGAGTTTTTGATTACGCCGAAACTCACGAAAATCCGTTAGTCAGGGAAGCTATAGATTACGCTGTAGACGACCCCTCCCGATATAGAAGGTCCCGACACTCTGTCGAATGAGGCCCCTATGTCCTCCGTTAACAGATGAATAATATCTTCATCCATCTCACCCCAGCCAGGTAGGGGTATACAGCGAAGGGCGGTATGGATGTCTGAGGACTTTCATGCCACCATCAAACACCAGTCATGACCCGTTTGTCTTTCTGACAAACACCAGTTAAAAGGGGAAGGGAGCCAGGCTTCAACCTGAATAAACTCAAAATGGATTACGTCATGCATTTATCCACTGCGGAGCCACAACCAGGACAGAGTGTCCTCTGCGGAGCTACAATGAGTTTCCTCCCAGGATAAAGAACCTTATCCGGGAGAGAAATCGACTCAGACGAGTTTATCAGCGAACTCTCCACCCTGGAGACTAGGCTGCGGCTAGCAGAATGGCCAACCAGGTTAAACAGGCCATCACTGACTATAGAAACGAGAGGTGGAGCGAGTGTTTGGAATCGCTCGAACCTGGGGATGATGAGCTCTGGCGAGTCATCCGCAGGCTCGAGAAGGGGAAAACCGCTCCCTTCCCTCTTCACGGACAGCGCGGCATCTGCTACTCTCCCGCCGAGAAGGCATTGGCATTTGCAGATACAATGGAGAGTCAGTTTCGACTTAACGTTGATCCGGATGATGATATTAACCGTGATATTCGGTTGGAACACTGGGTTCGGCGCATCCTTAGGAAAAATGATGACGATGTGATCCGTCTAGCTTCAGAGGAAGAACTGGAGGGGTACATTAGGGCCTAGAAACCCAAGAAGGCTCCGGGAATTGATTCAATCAACAACAGGTTGTTGAAGCAGCTCCCGGAGAACTTCATCAGATACCTGCTGGATATTATCAACAGCTCAATCACTCTCAGATACTTTCCTCGAAGATGGAAGCATGCCACAGTTGTCATGATTCCCAAACAGATTCCGAAAGTTGATGACCGAAATGTTCTGCCTGACGAACAATTCGGCTTCAGGAGGGCACACTCCAACGAGCTGCAGGCTCTGACACGAGTCAAAAATTCCATCTCAGAGCTGAACAAAAGAAAGACAGTCCATCTTGTCCCCCTGGATATTTCGAAAGCCTTCGACCGAGTCTGGCACGAACGCCTGCTACACAAAATGCTCGATTTCGATCTGCCTCGGGGTCTGGTCCGGTGGATTAGGTCCTTTCTGAAAGGCAGAACATTTCAGGTCCGAGTTGAAAGAACCCTGTCTCCCGTCAGGCACGTCAGCCTTTACGTGAGCGACCTTCCTAGGTTCGATCACGTGAAGGTTTCCTTTCACTCCGATAATACGGCTCTCCTCGCTTCTTCCATGGGTCGAGCGTTGGCGGTCGTCTACATGCAACGCGCATTGGACGACCTCGAACGCTGGTACCTTGACTGGAAGATTCGAGTGAATCCAGAAAAAACTCTGGCGATAGACTTGGGGAGACGTAAAGTTTTTCCAGACACAAGGGTCACGATTTCAGGCAGGAAGATTTAATGGAAAACGCGAGTCAAGTACCTAGGTCTTTGGGTAGACCGCCGACTCACCTGGGCAAATCACATTGATTATATCAAGAGCAAAGTGCAGATGAGGATAGCTAAACTCTATCCTCTGGTCAATAGAAATTCAAAACTCAATCTCAAAAACAATATTTTTCTATACAACACGATGTTCAAGCCTGTCATCATGTATGCTTCAGGTGCTTGGGGACAAGTAAAACCGAGTTGGTGAGTTTGTAGTTATCCAACAGGTTGAATTATTAGTAAATAGCATGATAAAATTGGCGACATTTCCTTTGTTCTATTTTCTTTTATTTTACAGAATTTAACATTTTCCTTTTATATAAGATTTTACAAGTTGTTTTTTTATCATTTTGTCCATATAATCTTTTTCTACTTATTATAATTTATATTTGAACCTTTGGACTTTCATTTTCTCTTGGACTGAGAAAAATACCATTCTCCTAGAGTGAGATGAAGTTAAGAGAACAAATAGTTATTTATGTATCAAGGGAATTAGGAGGGCCTTAATTACCGATGGCAAAGTTTGCGTCCCGAGGGCCTCTGGCCCGAGGGACAGCAATTGCCTGAGGTTATTAAGGCTCATTAATTCCCGTGGTACATAGATAATTTTATTTCTGACCGATTTCAATAAAATTTTGTTCATTTTTGAAACGGAAAAATGTACCAATTCATTACCTTCCCGGTATATTTGAATCAGGTACCGTTGATTATAGTAGAGTTTTCTTGTTGCTAGGTTGTTGCTATGTTACTTGTTTATAAACAGAACTTTGTTATCAAGCTGTGTTTGCGGTGAAAACGTGTTTTCTACCCCAAATATAATGGAGGATATTTTGAAAAAAACTGAACAAGCAAGAGGATCATTAATTCCATCGAAAAGTGAAGCCGTATACCAAAAAGAATACAAGATATATCTGGACTGGCTGACACGGAAAAATGTTATGCCAAAAGATGTCACTGAAACTGTATTTCTGGCATATTTTCAAGAACTGGTAAGGAATTTTCTATGTTTTTCGGTAGATTTGGTAGTAATTGTGTTTATTCGTTTCAGTCAGAAACGTATAGTCCGAATTCTTTATGGACTAAATGGTCAATGCTAAAATCGATGGTGACTATACATGAGAAACGAGATATCACCAAGTTCAATGAACTACAGGCTTTTTTGAAACGGAAGAGTAAGAGTTATAAGCCGAAAAAGTCTGCTGTTTTATCTCCTAAAGATGTTATCAGATTCCTAAAGGACGCTCCTAATGATATTCATTTATTGCATAAGGTAATTTTTTTCTTATTTTCCTTTTTGTGTGTATTTATTTCCTTTTTTTTGTTATAGGTTGTTTTGATTATGGGTTATTTTGGAGGATGCAGAAGTCAGGAACTTTTGAATATGAAGATATCGGATATAGAGGACCGGGATTCCGTTATGGTAGTGAACGTACCGGAAAGTAAAACTGGTGTATCTAAGAAATTTACAGTTGTGGATGAAAAAGAGTTCTCCGCTTTGCCTTTATTAGGACTTTATATGTCTTTGCGTCCTAAAGGTATTGAACGATTTTTTTTGAGCTTCCGACAAAATAAATGTACATCTCAGCCAATTGGAAAAAACATGTTTGGGAAAATCCCCAGCAAAATCGCAATGTATTTAGGATTGCCAAACTCATCTTCCTATATGGGACATTACCTTCGTCGCACTTCTGCTACTGCTCTAGCCAATGCAGGAACAACTATGACTAACTTAAAAAGACACGGAGGTTGGAAAAGTTCCACGGTGGCGGAGGGGTATTTGGAGGATAGCATCGAATTGAGAAATAAAACGGCGCGTATGTTGTCTACTTTGTCATCAGAAGAGGCAGGTACCTCGACTGTAGTGAACAGAAGCTCCAGCCATACAAAAGAAGAAATTGTTTCCAGTGGCGGAAGTAATTTTCAGGGAACATTTCAAAATTGTACATTTATTATTTGTAATGACGTGAATAAATAAAATATGGTTCAGTTTTCATTTCTATTTATTTTTATTTGTGAAAGGTAGAGGGAATTATAAAATCTATAATGTCCCAAGGGAGTTATGACCCTCTTTATTGATAGCGTAACTATGACGATATAAGCTTATAATATCCCGGTCAGAAATAAAACAAATAATATACTTTTTGTCAATCTATCGAGAAGAGAATAGTGAATGGAAAGCATTTTAATTAAGATTGAAATTCAGATTTGGAACCAGATAACGAGAGAGAATAGAAGTGGGTATACCAAATAATCAGATTTCAAAAAGACCGGCCTTCGTGCGATCGGCACGAACCGTACAGCCTTCTCGGAATTGCCTTGATATTCAAAATTTTGATGTGGAAAAAATCTGCATCTGGTGACAGCAGCTGCCAAAATTGATTCAAAAAGATTAAATAAGTCAGAAAGGAGCATTTATTACAAGGGTTTTACAAAACCCGCGACACGTGTTTCGCTATACAATAGTTTCTTCAAGCGCAAACTTGAGGAAACGCTTGAGGATTTAATTACGAAACTGTTTCTTTCAGTTTGTGTCAGTTTGCATGATCCACATATTTTTGTACAGATTTACTTTAACACGCTTTAATTAGCTTCAATTGTATGTTTGTTCGTACCCGACTTCTGTAGACTCGATTTTGACTAACTTTGAACGGGCAGATTTATTTTAAACTTTGTTCGCTATCAGTGACAATACAATAATTCAATGAGCTTATCTCATTATCTTGATCAGGATAGCCAGAAAAAAATAATTTCGTCACAAAGTCTCATCGATAGGGGTGCGATAGGGAAAGTTAGATCAAAAGTGAATATGTCAAAATGTGTCCCCCTGTATACTATTGTTGAGGTGTATTATTTCACCTGAAAATTTCAGGTGTTATTTCACCTGAAAATCATATAATATCATAATGAAAAAAATATCTGTAGAGAATGTCTACGTTTGAAAAGAGAAAAATTAAAATTGATTGACATTTCTCACGAACTTGTTATTTGAATTGGTTTAGAGGAAGCTTCAAAAACTGTATATTTGCCTTAATAACTAACACTAGTAAGCCAATAATAATAATAATAATCATCTTTATTTCAGAATATGCCAACAATACAATAAACATATATTGACAACATATAATGAAATGACGTTACTGAAGGTTACATGATACAATGATCTTGCGTAAATAGAAATATAAGATGCATAAATAAAGATAATTTTAAAAATTATGATTAAAATAGTCCGCAATATTACAAGGTTCCAGATGTATGAGTACCTTTTTTATTTCTCTTTTGAATTTATTGATGATGACCAATGCTTTTATTCTATCTGGTAATTTATTGAACAATCTAATGCACATGTATTGTGGGCTATTTTCAGTTACCGTGAGACTGTGAACAGGGTAGTTGATATTTCTAGTCCTAGTTTCATATTTGAGAGGGATGTAATTTATAATAAACAAAGATTTATTTCAAAAAAAGAACATTAAACATTCATAAATATAAATTGCAAAAATGGTCAATATATTGTTTGATCGGAAAATACTTCTGCATGATTTCCTATATGGCATATTTAAGATTATTCTTAACGTTCTCTTCTGAATGATAAACACTTCTTCCGTATCAGCACTGCTTCCCCAAAACATGATGCCATATTTAGCAGCTGCTTCAAAGTTTGCATGATACATAATTTTTATTGAACTGAAATTTAGAAATCTATTGAGAGTTCTCATGGCAAACACGACTGAATTTAGTTTCATGCATGATTTTGTTATTTGCTCAGACCAGCCCAAATATTCATTAATGTAAACACCTAAGAATTCAGTACAAGGAGCTATCTCTCTCTTTCTATTTTTCATATTTATGCTTGATGAACGTTCTATCTGTAGCTGTCTTGGACGAAACAGGATTGTATTAGTTTTTGATTCATTAAGAATCAATTTATTACTTTCAAACCAATGTTTGGTACCGCCAAATAGATTACTTGCATTTTGCATAAATCTGGAAAATTATCACCCCCGAATAAAAGGTTTGTGTCATCAGCATAATTTGTAATAAACTGATTTTCTTCAATACTGGTTGCACATAGATCATTCATGAAAATTATGAAAAATATTGGACCGATAGTACTACCCTGAGGTATTCCGATATTTGATGATGATATTTCAGATTTATAAATTTTTTCTTGATTCTTAATGCACCCTCTTTGAGTTTGTTCAGTGAGACAAGATTTAGCCCATTTCAGAGCATTCCCTCTAACATCATATCTCTCTGGTTTAACCATCAACAGGTTTCTATACAAACAATCATAAGCCTTGGAAAGGTCCAAACATTCCCAAGGTTAGTGACTTTTTTTCCATGAAATATAATATATTTTGAGTGAACTGAAAAATGGCCGACATTGTTGACCTTCCTTGGATATACCCATGTTGATTTTTACTAAACATGTTGCATTCATTGAAGAAGTCAATTAATTGTGTACAATATGCCAATTCAAATATTTTCGCAAAACTTGGTGGTATACTAATTCTATGATATGATTTGGTGTAACTTTTTTTAAGTATAGCGACTTATCATTTTCTGTAATATTATTGAAAGATGGAACATCAGGAATATCTTTCATCATTTGGATTACAATGTTTAATAAATATTTATTGTATTCAACTGTGATTACTTCAGGTTTTCCTTTAATGAAATGTTGTTTTTCCCTGTCAATTCGTTACATGTACTCCACATGCACTTTGTTTTGTTATCAGACTCCTGAATTTTTTTGTGATACAAGTCTTTTTTTGCTTTTATTAAAAGATTGTTATATTCAATTTTTGCTTCATTATACTGCTCTTTGAAAATTGGTACATTTCTCGAAAGAATTAGTAAAATTTCTAATCTATGTTTATACTTCAGTACTTCATCATTTACCATGGTTTTCTTATTGTCTTGTTTCGCTCGCACCTTTTTGAGAGGAAGACATTCATTAAATATATTTATAAAATTGCTAATGAAAGAATTCCATTGCAAGTCAACTGATGATATGCTATGACTGTATGCTTCAACCCAATTTTGTTCCTTTAGTCTGTTAGTGAAGTTAATTTTATTCTGTTTGTTTTCTATAGAAAACGAATGGACTGAGCTTTGAGAACTGCGAAAGTTGGTCACATCAACCTAGAAAAGTCTCGTGTTGCCCTACACGCTCTAGAGAACAATCTTATAATGAAAAAGCACTGCTCGCAAGGTTGAGACTGTAAAATCTGCGATATGGAAAGACGAAAAAAGAATTACGCACCCAACGTGCCAGTTCTGGAGTGTGAGAGGACGTGCGTTAAATTGATTCTTCCTTAGATTCAAGTCCAACCTTTTAAAATTCTCAAGTGACCTTTGGAAGGGAAAATACTCAGGAATTTTCAATTACTTCCTTGACGTAAATGATTATTCAAATTGGTTATTTCAATTTGTTGTCGAAGTGATAATGATTCCACCAGTGATGATGACCAACATATTACCGAACAAAATGAACTTTCAGATAAGAAACCACTCAACTCAAATGTTTGATATTGCAAATTATTCTCATTAATAGGCTATAGCAAAATGATTAAAACATTATTGTTGAAGAGGTAGCATTATCAATGCAATACTTGTCAAATTTAATCGACTCATGTCTGACCGTGATAAATTGACTTCTATGGTCACGTCAATGGAGAATGGACGACAATTTTGAATGACGATTTGAAATGGACACAAATTTTCCAAGACAGGTATACTAGGAATACTTTTCTCAAATGCTAATCAATGAGAATACAAATGTTTGCCGGTTTTTAACAATAACTGTATTTTTGAATCTGAAATAGTTCTGGCATTAGATTGAAGTGCAATTTTATTTATTCTCTTCGATGGTTCATATACATTATGGAGGTACGAACCACTATGATCCATCGTTCTAACAATCAATGAAGATTTCATTTTTAATAGTGGTACCACTATATTTCAATTGTTTTCTTGTAGAGCGATTTCACTCAAACGTACTTCTCACTTTCATGTCTTCAAATTTCATGCGAGAACAAGGAATTCTTCACGAAGAACAACATTAATTTTTGCCTTCACGATCTTCATCCATTACAGTGCTTCGACCAGTAGATTAGAGCTCTGAACAAAGGACAGCTTAACGACGTCATATATATATATATATATATATATGATGTGTTGTTTTTCCGGGTGTTCATCCGTTGTGTACTATTCGATAGTCGACGTTTCGCCATCATCTCAGATGGCATTATCAAGACGAGTTACTGCTTCGCTTCGAGAGGTGTAACTGATGTTAGGTTCTTCTTGTGGTGTTTTTATATGGCTTCGCTTGCGTAAGTTGTATGGATTTGTTACCTGTTTTTTCACCTGAGGGTTGTTGATGGCTTTTGGCGGTTCTCCTACCTGTTTTTCTACCTGAGGGTTGTTAATGGCTTCTGGCGGTTCTCCTACCTGCGATGGTTCATTATCAATTCGTGGTTGTCTTTGGTGGTTGTTTTTAATTATTGTTTTCCAAATCCTTGGGATGTTTAGTGAGTCATCCCTTTTGTTGATGAGGCCTTGCTTTTCGATTTCGATAGCTTCCCTGATTTGTCGAATTCTTGGGTTTTGCACCTGTGCTATCTGTTTTGTGGACTCAAAATTAATCTTGTGACCTGTTTGTAGATGGTGTTGAAAGAGGGCAGAGGAGGTTTGTTTTGTTCTTATCGAGTTTTTGTGCTCCTGGGTTCTGGCAGATATACGTCTGTTGGTCTGACCGATATATTGTTGACCACAGTCCTCGCATGTGATGCTATATACTCCTTGGTTTTCTAGGGAAATTCTCTCTTTCGGTCTGGGCAGCCAACTGGATATCGTTTTGTGCGGTTTGTAGGTTGTCCGGATGTTTTTACGTCCTAGTATTCTCCCGATTTTGTCGGTCACACCTTTGACATAAGGTAGTGTCACAGATTGTCTGTCGTGTGGAGAGTCTTCTGTCGACCTAGTGGATGTTTTTTTGGTTCTTCTTTGTCTGTCGATGACCTTTGGTCCGTAGCCATTTTGTCGCAGAGCCTTTGTTGTCTCCCTCAATTCTGTTGCCCTGTTTGTTGGTTCTGTTAGGCGGAAACTGCGGGATATTAACGTGTTGGCTACGGATTGTAGCTGGGTAGGGTGGTGCTGCTTGTAGGTAGCGGTTGGTGTGTGTGGGTTTTCGGTAAACTGTATAACCCAAGTTGCCTTGGGTTATACATATATATATATATATATATATATATATATATATATATATATATATATATATATATATATATATATATATATATATATATAAATGATGAGCTGTTTTCTCGGGTTTCGCTCCGTGTTCTGTGTATTTTCTCCCCATAAGGATTATTTTCACAACGTTTCGGCAAAGTCTCATTTGCCATCTTCTGGTGATGTCTGGTTTTTTCAACTAGACATCACCAGAAGATGGCAAATGAGACTTTGCCGAAACGTTGTGAAAATAATCCTTATGGGGAGAAAATACACAGAACACGGAGCGAAACCCGAGAAAACAGCTCATCATACTTTATCCGTGAGAATCTTCGAGTTAACATATATATAAATATAAATATATATATATATATATATATATATATATATATATATATATATATATATATATATATATATATATATATAGTAGTATATAGTAGTATAGTAGTATGTGTATGTGTGTTTGTTTTATTTTTTATATATTTATGTAGTTAAGTACCTGTTTCAAGTGTCCGATCTATGTTATACTGTGGACCGTTATTATTGATTTATATAATTTTCATATTTTTATTTATGACATGTCTCATAATGTAAATGATCGAAAAGACGAATAAAGTCATTATTATTATTATTATTACTTCCAATAGATGAGAATTGACCATTTTAGAGATTATTGACGTGGTACCTTTACACTAGTAAAACCAAAAATTAAATGAGAATATTCTAACTGAACAATGATGTTCATTGCCGTACTGACATTTTTTGTCGTTTTATAGACAAAAAATAACTTAACAAACCTTATCGGATTGTTGGAATTGCCATATGGCAGATAAAATGGAATATTTCTAGAAATATCGATATTAATGTGTTTGTATTCAGGAAATTATTGAATGTTCCGCTATTTTGTAGTAGGTGAAGATATTGACTTTATATTCTAGTTTTGTGAAGTATTCGTCAGGAGCTTCGAAATAATGTATCGCTTTCTTTTTAATTTTTTTTTCCAGATGGCGCTCAGTCGCCATCTTGAAAGTTTCATCTGTCAATTTCACTTCAAAATGAAGTATTCATGCATTACTTTCATTATATCAAATCTCGATTTTTTGAGTTGACCTGTTCAAAAAATAAAACGGGGAGACTTTAAAGAAATGCACTGTATAGTGTGCCCATAGCTAAGGCGAAGAAGGATTTGATGCGAGAAATAAACTGTAATAGCAAGTAAAGTCATGAATTTTTATGTAGTCTATATTTCTTTCATATAATCCGTTAAAAAAAATTAATATGGTTTCCGCTCACTGAGACAAACTGTATGTACGAAGAGTTCATGGTTATATATATCCAGATTGGTCAATTTTGTTATTTATGCTGAAATTGAAAATCTCAATCAAGCGACTCCAAAATCTTCAGCCCCGATTTTTTGCTCAACTAACAATTCAACATTTTCGGACTATGTCCTTATTCCAAGGATAAAAAGATCCTTAGCAATCACCTTCCGCTGAAAGTTACCTTGGACCTCCTTATCATTAACAGGTTAGCGATCACAAATTTGTATAACAATAACCTGGTGTACAATTATTTCTATGGTGTGGATTGACCATCGCGGACGGTTTATTTGCGATAGTGCAATATCTGGCGATAGTGCAAGTTTCGATTGATTGGTTCCTTCGCGACGGTTAGTGACCAAACGGTAATTTTGAGTCAGCGAAAATACATTATTTCTAAAATTTTGTTTTTCAAAAATTTACTTTAATAGTGCCATTTTTCGCTGGTTAACGAGGACGGCCTTTTTATACATCTGGTGAGTGAAACTTCTAAATTGATTAGAGTAAAC
Source organism: Leptinotarsa decemlineata (assembly GCF_025532065.1). Taxonomy (NCBI): domain Eukaryota; kingdom Metazoa; phylum Arthropoda; class Insecta; order Coleoptera; family Chrysomelidae; genus Leptinotarsa; species Leptinotarsa decemlineata. Next base: position 24,282,603 of record NW_027412702.1, read on the forward strand.
TGTTATCTGAGGAGAACATTATAAAAAATAACCAGAAAGAAAAGTTTTTTCCACCAGCAAAAATGAGTTCAAACTGAGGATATTGGAATTCCATCATGACCTCATGGTATTTCAAAATAGAAATACAGTGACTAAATTTATGAGTTATATGGAGTTATATGGAACAGTTTTGAATTTTGAAATATAAAAAACGTCGACCATGATGTCAAACTATAAAACTAAGAATTTTGACATTGAGAAATGCTCTCCCTACATAACATAGAATTTTGAAAATTGTGATGAAACTAAGAAAAAACCTATCATGAAATACTAGTTATCTATAAGTACATCATTTTACGAAATTATAATAAAGAAGCTGTTGTCCTAATTGAACTTGAGTAGTTTTTAATCATGAAATGTTGATTTATTGATGTTCTGAAAGAATTACGTACTGAAAAACGACTCAAACTTTCGCCTCATTGAGATATGCAACCTCCTGCTGCCACTTGAAAGTTCACACACATTAAAAAAAAGACATTTGCGTATACCGGGTATAATGAAACTTGGTGATGAGGTATTTGATAAGCCTGGGGATGTTGTCAATGGATACCTAAGAAGTGTATACTGGTTTCGTACGAGAATATGCTTCGTGAAAATTCTCATGATTCTGATTTAGATACATTAAACATCCCTGCTTTCTCTAAAATCGATATTGTTACCGTTTCTAAAAAATTAAGAAATAAATTCACCGCAGGCGTTGACAATGTTCCTAGTCTTGTGATAAAGGACTGTATCGACGTTCTCTCGATATCTCTAATAGGCATATTCAACTTAATTTTTACAACTTGTGCCTTCCCTGAACAGTGAAAAACGGCTCGAATTTGTCCGATAATAAAAAAGGCGACTCTAGCGATATCACAAACTACAGGGCAATTTCAATTTTTTGTAACTTTTCCAAACTCTTCGAGATATGTGTGCAAAATTTGATATTCAAAAAATCATATCTCCTACTCAGCATGGTTTCGTACAATAAAGATCATGTATGATAAATCTTGCATGTTTAAATCAATATGTCTGTACGAACCTGGACAAGCAAAAACAAGTCGATGTTGTTTATTTATACTTCGATCAAATAGACTATAGACCATCACGTTCTTCTCAGCAAATTAAAAAAATTGGGACCCTCTAACCAATCGCTAACTCTAATTGAATTATATCTAGTTACCAGAAAACAATTCGTCGAATATGAATCTTTCAAATCGGCTCAGTATGTAGTTACATCTGGGGTACCACAAGGTTCTAATCTTGAACCTCTTTTATTTTTGATTTTTATTAATGATTTGGCAACCTTTTTGAATATTCCTAGTCTACTATTTGTAAACGACCTGAAACTATATTATAAAATCGACGACATTACTGACTGTCAACGTGTACAACATGAATTAGAAGTAATCAACCTTTGATGTAATAATAATCGTCTACAACAAAAAAGCGAACTTTAATGTACGATTATTCAATCAACAATACTACAATCAACCGCGTACACGAGATAAAAGATCTTGTTATAACATACGACAGTAAATTAACATCTACAACACATATAAGGAATATGACTGCTGACACAAATAGGATGCTTGGATTCATTTACAGAAATGGCAAAAACTTCAAAAGTATTGCCATCTTATAATTGCTATATTTTGCGTATGCCAGATCTAAGTTAGAGTATTAATGGCCCTGTGTTATGGAATCCAGTTTACGACTACCAAAAACATCAATTGAGTGCGTGCAGAGGAAGTTCCGGAAATACTTATGTCTAAAAGTTGATGGATAATACCTCACGAGAAGCATCGATCCTGACATTTTGTTGGCACGCTTTTATATGACATCTTTGGAAAATAGGAGAGTTATCCTTGGTATAAAATGCTTGCATTAATTACTAAACAACAATATTGACAGTACGGTTCTTTTACCCGAGATCAGTTTCTTAGTACCAAGAAGTGAAGGCCGACAAAGCCTGAAATTCTGTTGCGAAGCATCACGCACAAATGTTGTGCTACGATCACCATTGAATTTTATGTTCAGTAGATTCAATAAAATTTGTGAACACTGCGTTATTCATTTCGACTCTCTGAACTTCATGGTATCATGTATCCACAATCACTTTTAATAATACTATGAGTAACATTTGTGTCAGTACTGCTACACTGCATGATTTGTAACTTTTTGTTATATACTCAAATTTTCATTCCTCTTTTGAAATTATACGTATACGAATATTTTATATATACTTTGTTTCAGCATTTACTTCTATACAGTTCCATATTCCATTATTTTCAATATTTATTTCATACATACTCTTTAATAATAGCATTTCCTATAAGTCGGTACTCCTGTTGGAAATAAATCGCTTTTTTTTAAACCGCGACACGTGTATTGTGGTGAATGAACAAATGTTCAGGCGCCAGAATACTGACACAGTATATAACATTTGTTCGTAAAAAACCACCTACCTGGAAGACCTACCTTTCTATTTCTAACTTAGTTTCGATGAAGTGTCCCGAGTCCTTAATGAATGACTCTGTCTTTCCTATGAATGACTACAGTAGGCTTGTCAAGTTTTTGGTCAGCTCATAGGATGGTGAACTTCGTATTTACGATGGGTCTTAGTAACACCATCTGCTCATGGATTTTTAGTTAGTCACACAGAAGTGGCGGAAAGGCTTCGGATTTTTGTATAACTGTTTTTGTGTCCTCTCCAAATTTATAGGAGGCACTTTTCTAAGGTTGGATCTAGTAAAAGGTTTATAGAAAGGGATCTGTCTACGTGTAGTAACTTGAGGTAAGTTGAAGTTAATTTGTTCTAGTAACGAAGGTGCTTCAATGGAACAATGCAAAACTTAGTATAACATAATAATACTTGATGAAATTCTACGTTGCTCCAAGGAAGGCAGATCAAATCTTTGAAGTAGTGAGGAGTATTCAGTTCCTCTAGCGGAGTACACGCTATTCGTTCTAAATGTGAGAAACTTCAGAAAACGCCTTTGTACATTTTCCAAGATTTCCTTATGTACATTATGACGGGGATACCAAATCAAAGTAGCATACTCTAACTTGGAGCGAACGAATGAAGTATGGTTAAGGCACAGTATTGGTGTGGCCAACAAATGTCAACCTGCTGTCGAACGTCACCCCTAGACCTTGGACAGCTTCTTCGCGAAGGAGAATTTCATCCTTGAAAGTATGAAAATACTCAATACTATACGCATTACTTGTAAAGGAGCAAAATATGCACTTTTCAACATTCATTGCCAAATTATTGATTTGACACCAGTTATCTATCAGGTCTAATAGAGAATGGAGGTAAGAGCAGCTCTCTAAACTTGTGATAGATGAAAAGATCTTCAAATTATCTGCAAAAAGTGAGTTGCCACACAAAAGCTCGAAGGTGATCGCATTTATGAGGATAAGGAAAAGCAGGGGTCTGAGATTGGAGCCTTGTGGCACACCGGATGGTGATAAGTATGGTGCAGATATAATTTCAACATTTTGTTGAATGGTTTATTGAAATGTACATGGTTTCATTTGAAGTTTCGACCAAATCGAATAATCTGCAATGATTTTTTTCCAAAATCGCCCTTGATTACCTGAACTCTGAAATTTTCCATCCAGCAGTGAATTGCATGATGTAGGTGCGTACTTTTGCTGCTTGATAATAATCTTCATTACAAATTCAGTGTAGTCTCATGACCTTTTACTGAAATATATATTCACTGTCAGTTATAGCAGTTTTTTATCCGTTTGTTATTTAAAATTTTTGAGAATATTAATGAACTTTTTATATGAATATGTTCAGTGAATTATTCATTAGCCATTTGAGATACAACTGTTTTGTCTACTCGAAGAACACATATACAGATAATATATTTTTCAATATACATGAACTCAAAATTAATGATTTCTATGAGAGTATGCCCGTAGAATACCTGTTGAATATTTTCCACTCTCCGAATAAATTACTAAATCTTGTTTGAATATTACCATGAATGGTAATGTGGGTGATGACAATTATTTAAACAAATTAATTCACTTGAAAGGTGCAGTATTTTTCTAGTAATACAAAGATCAACACGTGATGACGTATGTCTGGTAGTAAGTTTGGGAAATGAAATAAATTATCAAGCATATTAAGTGCGGCTTGATAAATGGCGAAGGAGCCAGTTAACAACTTTTTCGTATCGATTTTTTGGAATGAAGTGTTTTCAATACCCCTCATTAATTATTGAATAGATTATATCTGACTAGTTGTTGCCCGCGTGGAATTTCGTTTGTCACATTAAGTTTCGTGACGGACCATTTCAAACAAATAGTTACAATATTTTTTATGTACGGAAAACTTCAGGTTTCATACTTCAGAACTGACAAAATTCAATACAATCTTCAAACTCCTATTTTTCCCTTTTTGGAGTTGAAATTCCTGATTCCCTTTCTTGATTATACACTATACAAAGAACCTACCTGCATATTTCGAAATTCTAGGTTCAGTAGCTTCGGCTGTACATTAATATAAGAGCGGGCAACAGCGCTTCATTACTTAAACTGCCCCTCTACCCCCGCGCATCGTCTTCCGACCTCTTACAGTAGATGCGACGCGGTATGTCTTACTGTGTTGTGTCAAATTATTCTTGTCGTGATAACTTTCAAACGATTCGTCCAAATTGCTTAGAAAATACTGACCAATAAAGTAATAACATACAAAACAACTTGACAAGGCGTTTCAAACTAACGTTGCCACGGAAATTATTTACAGTTTTTTAAAGAATACCATCTAAAAAGAACATTGCCATGGTTTTTGTCCTTATTGTCAATACCTCAACATGAAATAAGTTTTGAGTGTATTTTATCGGTAACCACATGATTTTAATTTATTTTATCATAATTGTTGCGATAAATTCGAAAGCGATAACATTTTTGAATGAAGAATGAAGAGACCTTTCAAACGATATATCACAAGCCTATACTTCCCATTTAAAAAATTGAGGGTTGTTCTTGTCATTCAACGGGGGCTAAAGGTGATGTAAAATTATAATTTGAATTTGACGTGTTTCGGGATTTTGTTAAAATATGTACCGTAACCGAAATAATGAATTTATTCCATTTGGCTTTTAGACACTGTAATATTCTGATGTATAAACTGTATTTATGTGAAATTTCATCTAAATCCGTACAGTCATTTAGGCGTGAAAGAGACACAAAAATACATACATACAGACATCCATTCTCACAAACTTTCACATTTATAATGGTATAGAAATAGTTTCATCTATACATTCTGAAATTCAAAGTTTTTCCCAAAAGAAATGGGCAAATTATATATTTTATAATCGTTGACAAAACTATTTCGAAAAACTCTTTTTTAGAACATTTACTTCTCAACCCAACATAACTTTATCCTAAAGCCTGGAAATCCTCACTTCGAAAAATTATTTCAGAAAGTCATAGAGGAAGAGTTTTTGTTGTAGTTATTTATTTGGTTCAAAAACTTGGAGGGTGAACACATTGATTCAATTCACACGATTCTATTTACCCTACAAGAATCACTCTGTAGTGAAAAAATTAATACAGATCTATTGCACTTTTGCTGTACATTCGTGCCACATCTAGATATCTGAATATAGCAAACGCAGTAATTACATCCAGGTCACATTTCGAGTAGTTTTCATATTCGTGATGATTGATATTTCCAGATATGTATAATTAGTTTCTATGGAATTAAAACGGAGAAGCATTTTGAATATTTTATCCAACATACATTCTGCATGGAGACATGATTTAATGAATATTTTTTTCATGGAAAGAAAGTTTATATTGAACTGGTAACATATTGCTGTAGTTTGACAAATTTGAATGTTTCGAATAATATGTTTGTGATGGGAGTTTACGAGTATTACTGAACGGCAATCGAGGATTATACAATGTCATCCCCAAAGTATGCACCATATGGAAAACTTCTTTGTTAAGGGTTTTTCGATAAAAAGTTATTCCTGATAAAAGTTTGTGCATCCCCTAAAACTAAACATGCAGCAACGAAATACAGTAAAGCACATGAAATTTACGAGGAGCCTTCAAATATTTGATTTTGAGACAAGAGTGAAGTACTCTTATTTTGAAAAACTTTGGGAAATATTATCGAAAAAAGTTGTTCATCATTGAAAAATACATCTAGATTTGAAGTCACGGCCATCTAAGTGAAGTTTTTCTCACCCATTTTTTTGAAATGGGGACTACGAAAAGAAACATTTGCTTAAACGATAAATAGACAACATCCTGTATACGACGTTTCATTTCAAAAGCCTGCAATATTACGAATTACACAACTATCGTGTTAACCACGGTCAATTTTTTTGAAGAGTTAAATAAGTTTTTGGTGCAGTTATTTTTATTTTTTGTTAACACCGAAAATTACTCAAAATTATACAGTATTGTAACAAGAACTTAATAATCAATAAAATCATATCACAAAACATCAAAGTAAAATAGGTATTTTGGAACCAACTCATTGATTTTCTGGAGATTATTTTGATATTTTGTGATTTGATATTATTGAATATGTTGCAGTACTGTATACTTTTGAGTAATTTTCGGTGTTAACAAAAAAATAAAAAAATTTTACACCAAAAACTTTGAAAATTATTTCACTCTTCAAAAAAATTGACCGTGGTTAACACCATAGTTGTGGAATTCGTAATATAACAGACTTTTGGAATGAACCGTTTTATACAGCATGCTGTCTATTTATCGTTTCAGTAATTTTTTTCGTAGTGCGTATTTAAGAAAATGGGTAAGGAAATAAAACTCTATTTAGACGGCCATGACTTCAAATTTAGGTTAATTTTTCAATGCTAAACAACTTTTTCAAATAACATTTTTCGAAATTTTTCAAAATAAGAGTACTTTACTCATGTCTCAAAATCAAATATTTGAAGGCCCCTCGTATATTACGTGTGTTTTACTGTATTTTGTTGGTGCATGTTGGGTTTTAGAGGATGCACAAACTTTTATCAAGAATAACATTTTGTCGAAAAACCCTTAATAATTAAGTTTCCCATATGGTGCATACTTTGGGGATGACACTGTATAGTAAAAATTTCCCCTCGGTTTCTATTAATCAAATACTGTGAAATATGTTGGGCACGTGGATAAACAAGTTTGAAAATCGATAAAGAACTATAGACATGACGTATACTAACAAACAAAATCCCTTTATGTTGTATCCGTTGGTTAGCGACGATCGAAAGCTCATACACTAGGTATCACATGAAATTTGTGCTACCCCACCAGATATTACCGAGCAAGCAAATATTGCGATGAATAATTTGCTGCTAGCAGAAAAAAACGAATATAATTTCGAAAATTTTATGAGTTGGAGGGAGAAGAAAAACATAAGAATCTTTCTTCGATGTTCCAGACATCCAGACTATCTGAGCTTTATAAAACATCAAAAGTTGCTGAGGTGTGTACCCTTTCCTGATTGGCATCAGTGTTCCAAGCTTTTGAGAAGCAGCCATTTGGTCCATTTCAATTCCTAACATACTAATCGAAGCAGAAAGCGGAAATGTCTGACCTGACATTATTATATCCGGTTCGGTTCGACCATTGTACAGAAGTTAACTCAGTCACAGAATTATTCTATTCGTTATTAACCCCAATTATTAGTCAGTGTTTTCCGGTTAGTCACAACTGCATTAGAAAATATCCTCCCTGGTACAATAATGAAATAATCAACGATATCAAAAGAAAAAATAAAATTTTTAGAAAACTGAAAGCTACATCAAGAATTCCTAGTATTCTATTCTGGGACGATATTGAATACAACAGGGCCTCCGAAATCGTTAATGCATTCGCAATTTTTTGAAAGTGCATATTCTCCACCTCTAAAATCATATGAACACACGAGTGTTACCTCAAACAATCCTATCATTTCTTTAAAACATTTTTGACTATTTGAAATCTGCAATTCTCTCAACAAACTAAAACCAAAACTCACAAGCGGGGATGATAACATACCTAGCTTTTTCGTTAAAGATTGTGCACACCTCCTAGACATACCATTACAAACAATCTTCAATCTAGCACTGAGTACAGGATGCTTTCCTAACAAATGGAAAATATAAAAAATTTGCCCAATTTTCAAAGCTGGTGCCATAAGCAATATCCAAAACTACCGACCTATAACCTTGTTATCAAACTTTGCAAAGGCTTTTGAGATGTGCTTGTACACAACAGAATCTTTCCTGATGTTAAGAATTTAATATCAAACAATCAACACGGTTTCTTTAGCAAAAGATCAACAATAACTAACTTAATGTGCTTCACACAATCAGTAAGTAATGCACTTAATAATAACCTACAAGTAGATACTGTCTACACAGATTTCTCGAAGGCGTTTGTCAAGTTGGATCATAACATTCTTATCAATAAACTTCACCAATATGGATTCGACTCCCAACTCTTAAACCTTTTCCGCTCATACTTAACTGAACGTATCCTATTCGTAGATTATAGGGGTCACAAATCGTTCCAATTTATTGCAAACAGTGGTGCCCCTCAAGGAAGCAATTTAGCACCTCTTTTATTCTCACTCTTCATTAACGACATAGGAAATAATCTCTCTAGCAATTTCTTACTCTTTGTAGATGATTTGAAAATCTATCGGCCCATTTCATCACAGGAGGACTACTTAACCTTACAAAAAGACCTTGACTTTTTGTACAATTGATGTACCAAAAATAATCTTCCCCTCAATAAAAACAAATGTAAATACTCAGAATACACCCTTAAACATAATATTATTTCTCATGATTACTGCATAAATAATACACCTCTTCAAATAAGCACTCATCAAAGGGATTTTGGTGTCACATTTGACCCTGAACTGAGTTTCTCCATCCACTGTGACACAATAACGAGCTCAGCCAAACGGATGCTAGGGCTTAATTATCGTAACTGTAAGAACTTTCGTAACCGAGACAGTTTTTTAACTCTTTTCAATGCATACGTCAAATCTCGGCTGGAATATGCCTCCCTTATATGGTCATCCATATACAATGTCCACATAAACAAAATCGAGTCTATACAAAGAGGCTTCATGAAATATATTAGTTACAAGCTAGAAGGAGTTTACCCTGAACAAGGCATCGACAACAGAATACTACTGAATAAATTATTATTCCTTCAAAAACGAAGAACCTACTACTCTATAATGAAGATGAAGATGAATTACAGGTGATGTGAAAAAGAACAATTAACATTAAAAATAAACATACTGGTGTCAAAATGGATAAAGATTTAAATTTGTGGTGAGTTTGGTGATTAAATTCATATTCATATTCGTGTTGAAACATAACCTAATATTGATAATAATTATATTCAATATTCAAGATTGTATTGATAATACTTCACAAACAATAATTATGTTCATTGAATTACAATTTTGAGAAGTTGTGAATATTGGAATCAGGTACTGTTTTTAAATGATTTGAATTCACTTACGTCGGAGATGTCAGTTATATCTATCGAATTATTGTTGGAGGTTTTTCAAAACGGGTAGTAACCAGGAAGGCATTGATTCAAAATGTAACAATTAAAAACCCAAACAGTTTCAAGAATCTATCTACTAGAGTAAACACCCTTTGAATTGTTTTTACCTTTCAATCTTTACTTATACCTACCCTTATTCTGCTAAAAATATAAGTTGAGTGCAGGGCCGTAGCGAAAAGAAAAACCAGGGGGGAGGAAATCCAAATTTTCCCAACTTAACCAGCAAAATTTCCCAACTTTCGAAGAAATGAAAGCCGAGGGATTAGTTACTACTATAATATATTAATTTTCTTACTTAGCTATCCAAAGATTGGCTGAATGCTTATACCCGTTAGGGTATGCACAAACAAAAAGAAATTTTGGTATTATAAAAATAATAATGTGAATTATTCTACTTTGGACCAAGGTCCTTGGTCTTTCACCATATCCACCATATATATTCAATACAAATGAAAGGAAACAACAATTAAATAATATTGTGCTTATTGTTTTCTACTATTATTTTTTCTATCTTCACGGCCCGAAATTTCCCAACTTTTCCAAGTCGGCAAAACAGCGAAAAGTTGGGAATTTTGTAAAATTGTCACTTCAAAATTTGTGGACTGTTCAGGACTGTTCTCTTACTTGGGAGAAATTAAACTTTTTTGAAGTTTTCAAACAACTCAGAATTCCAAAGTATGGGGTCTCCGAGTTATGCATGTTGGATAATCCCAACCTTCTCCCGGTTCTTTCCCTTTTCGTATTACCTCTCCCTTTCTTTTCTCTCATTTTTTTAAAATTTTCATTCATTTTTTTACTATTATTTTTTTCTTCACGGCCCAAAATTTCCCAACTTTTCCCAACTTTTTCCCAAGTCGAAAAAGCAGGGGGGGAAGCCTCCCCATCCCCCCATGGCGATGGCCCTGGATGAGTGCAATATAATTTTGGGTAAACTAGATCGATTTTGCGGAACTTATAGTTATGCAGACTGTTTTCAAAGAAAAGTTTGAATTATGTATGAAGGGATTCGTATCGGTTTTGGTTAGTTGGGATGAAGAATAGAAAAATCATTAATTGAAAAAATTATTCAAGAACTGTTTGTAATTTCACTGACTAGGTTCGAATATATAGGTACATGCAGACTATAAAAACATTCTTACGACGGTGTAATGGTGCCGAAGCAGAAAGATATCTCAATTGACACTTTCCAGATCTGATACTTTTTGAATTGCCAATTTTCTCTCCAAATTTGTCAATTAATGAATGCTGTGCTAAAGATGATTCGTGAGAAGAACATACTAAAACAGAACTTGAAAATTTGGTAGCTCCAGATGTAAACCTCGATAAATTCTACAAAGAATGATATCTTGACTTCATTGAATAAAACTTGTAATGGTGATTTGATTTAATCATTCTATAGGCATTTATCTGACCTACTGTCAGAAACACTTCTATTGGATATACGTGCCAATGACATAGGACAACAATCTTTTTTTTTAGAGTGTAGATTGAAAAAAATATTTTGCGTTTCTACTTCTCTATCTTTATAAAAAAAATGTGGGAATCTTCCAAAGAAAGGAAGAAAGCAATTATTTTCAAAATAAACTCTTCACAAACATTTGTAGAAACAATTACTTTCATATAAACATTGGATCACATGAAAGAAAAAAATGAACATTCAATTATACAAAAGCCCTTTTTTTTATTCAGTTTGTATTTGAAACATTCGTAATAGAATTGAATCAGATATAATTAACAGGATTCCTACACAATATCCTAGTATATGAAAGAGGTGAAATTTCACTAACATTGAACACTGTCAAACTCAATGGAGGATATCCGTTGTTTCGGAATAAGACACTTGCCTCTTTCCCTCTTCAGTACCAGTACGTAATATGAAAAAATAGCGCAAGAAATAGCTCCAAGGAATAAAAGAAATCCAGGCTTCAATTTGAGAAACAGGTTTTTTATATGAATTTTCAACTTCGAGAAGTGTATTGATTGACGGAAGCATAATTGAGAAAAAATTGCGATAAAAATATTTGCCAGGCAAATATGGTTCATTCAACTATCTACAAACAAACAATGTTTGATTTCCATCCCTAAATATTCGTGTTCAACCCTTCAAACATGTTTTTGTTTTGTTTTTACATTGTCACTACACTCCATTCCACTCCACCCCAAAACTAGCACAAATGTCTGCCGGAAAGTATTTGATAGAATCCCAAAAGCGTTTTTTTACTTCTCTGTAGCTTTCATTTGAACAGGCAACTAGATACCAGAGCTCAAAACCAATGCATTCATGATCCAATACCTGAAAGCGCTGTTTAGATCTGACCCAGATCTCATCAGTAGAAATAGGTTGAGTTTTGAATGCAACGTGGAAATTCCTAATTGTTCCTGAATAGAATAGGAATTCTGGTAGAATATTTTAGACTTAGCCCATTCCGAGGCATTCCGCGAAGATTGTTACCAAACAATTGATGAAGTACAGCAGGGATGTCCTACGTTGTCTAAAAGGCCTACTTACAGGGCACTGTTGTTCGAATCAAGAGTCTTGTACTGTCAGGAAACATCGCGTACCATCTTTCTTTGGAAAGTGATGAAACAACATAGCACATAGTCTGTCCCGTTGCAGACCGAAATCATGTTTTCAATGTTTGTTAGTTTCACTCTTACCATTTGACCTGGAAGATCACTACACAAAAGTCACACCGGCTTCGTCACAGAGCGGGTGTGATCCACAATAAACCCACGTGGGTTGCAGTGTAGGTCGATTAGACCCACTAAATTTAGACCTATCGAAAACAATCCTTAGTAAGCAGATGGCTCATCAGTTATTGAACTAGGAAAATGTTCTATTCCATAAAAGGAAAATTGGACAACAGAGAGAAAAACAAGCGCTTCATCAGAGCTTTCACGGAAATTCAAGTTGGACACACTCTTAGATCGTTTAAAGTAAACAAGCCTGATAGTGAAATATCACCCACTCCATTATAATGAACCATATAATTATTGACAACAGTTAATGGTCTGAACAACATATGTAATGATACACGAAACGTAGAAGGGAATTTTTGTTAGTAATAAAAATAAAATGGCTGAGGATACGTATCCTGGGAGTTCTAGAAGACCGCCAGTAATTGCTAGTGGATTGCGAAATTCATGGGAAACAATAAAGGACGTCATAGACTCGACAAATATTCATAAGGCATTTAGGTATGTATCTATTTTCTATTAAGTTGAAACGTGCCACCTTGAACCGGTTATTTGACATTGAGACAACAAAAATAATTAGGGGAGACACATTTCTACGACAAAATCAACTTCTTCCCGCAATAAGCCTCATATCGAAAATTTCAAATAGAAATGATAGTCGAGTTAGGTGTTTCAATTCTTTATTCAAGCCTCTAACTTTTTTGGAATTACTTCATCAAATGTTTAATATCGATATCACAGAAAAAAAATCCACTGGGGTCAAATGAGGGAATCTGAGTGGGCATTCTGTAGAACCTTTCCTTCAAATCGATCGATCCGGAAAGTTATTACCAAAGAACTGTCGAACTGGTACTACTCAATGAGGAGGAGCCCCATCTTGCTGAAATAATAACCCGATTCCCATGAGAGGGCGTTGTTAATACTTGGCATAACTTGATAATTCAGCAAATTGAAAATATCCCCCACCTTTTATTTCAACAGAGTATTTTATAATCATTCATAGGAGTGGCAGAATATTTATGTCTGAGAAATACGTCAAAAAAATTGTAAAAATATCAATGTGTGTACATACTAATCTAAAAATGAAACTTTCAAAATGAATAGCTTCGAATTTCAAATAATATTTTGAAATTTCCGTCATATTGTGGCTCTTTAGATCGAGCGTCTTAACACTCAAAATATCAAGTATGGGGTATCATTGGATTCAGAAAAATGTGTAGATTTCAAGAATGTAATAATATACAGAGTGTTCTATTTAAAAATTAGGCGTTGATAAGATTTCCGGAAAAACCGGAACTTGAAAAAAATCTCAAATTACGTCAAAAAGTGCCTCTTTGTAAGCATAATCAATATCAATAGTTCCGTAAAAATAGGTGAACGAATAAAGAAAAAAAGGGGGGTGTACCATAAGTCTGTGTCACACGGTATATATGCCGAGCGTGATTTTGAATACAATTTGATTCATTCATTTCTACAGACCAGAAAATAATCATCACTATTGTAGGGCTCTAGTTTATATAAGAATTCTCTTACAGATTTCATAAATATGTTAGCAATGACAAAATTTTTTTTAGACAACTGTCATTAAAAGTGACATTTTTAATGGTTGTCAAGAGTATTGAAAGATGATGTTTACAAAGTAGCGTGTTAAAAGTATTTTTAAAACGATTTTTTTCGACCAAATAGCAGTTAACAAAACATAATTATTCAATTTTCAAGGAAGTTTTATTATGAACAATAGATATAGATACAATTAAAATCTGTAACAAATGTATTATATACATTAATCACATTATTATTATTATTATTTATGAACAATAATAAGAAAAATACAATTAGAACAACTGCTGATATTAATAGGTACCTTGCGATGTTGAAGAGCCTTGTAATATATGTGAACTATCTGAGTTGACAATTTCATGGGCATTAACATTTAATTCTTGAAGTGAAGAGGATGATGCTGTAACGCTGGAGCTAGTTGTTGGGATTATTCTTCCAGCAATAGTGTTTTTATAAGAAATAGGTTGATTAACCCTCAGCTGCTGTTGTAGACTTCCATCCTCCGTGCTTCTTAATGTCCGTTATATTTGCTTTTGATTCTGCTAGCAAAGAAGCAGAAGACCTTCAGAAACAGTGACCTGCATATTCCTTTGGTTCCGGGAGGTTCAGAAACTCAGCAATAGTAGAGGACATTTTCCCAAACATGTTTATAACAACTGGATTGGCACTGCATTTATAATATGAGTATTTCAGAAAAAAATGTGGATGATTGGTAACAGAAGGGCTTAATGCAACGTATTTATTAAAATAGTCAATGCTTTTTTCCAACAATCCAAAAAGAACGACATATTTTCGTTTTTGTATTTGAAATTTGAACAATCAATGATATATCCAATATTTAAATGTCTTCTATTAATAAATGCCATAGTAGCAACTTTTATCATCGAATATTTTTCATCTGGCGCCTCATTTATAAACCTCTGGACTTATTCAAACATAGGAGTTTTCAATTGTTTGGGCCTATAACTTTCATTTTCCGCTTTAAGAATGCTATTTCCTTGAAATATTTGCTTGTACTCGACTTTATCATTGAAAACTTGCTCCACACAGTTGACGGGTTCCATATTTTTGATTTCTCTTCTAGATAGGCTGAGAAGACGGTTTTGCTGAAATTTTCTTCGACGTTTTTAAGTCTACACCAGCTTAGAAAATTATAATACGCGATGTCGTACTGCTGAGCAGAAACAAAATTATGTAGACTTCAAAAATTCAATAACGTACAAGGTGTTTAAATTGTAAATCATAATTTGTTGTCATTTCCCAGAAAAAGATATTTGAAAAAATCTATCATTATGTCAGAAATTGCCTCTTTGTGTGCATATTGAGTATTCCTCATTTCGTGAAAGTAGCTGAAGAAATAAAGAACAAATGCGGGAGTACCATAAGTCTGTGTCACCCGAAATAAAGATCTTTTTGACCCCAGCTTTTCTTTCATCTTCTGTTTCATTAATCACTCGCGATTTAGAATTTTTTCACTCTTCAACAGCAAAGGATAGTATGTTATACTTAATATGTAGTATTGAATTCCTGGTTATTATTTTGAAAAACTTTCCTGATGTGATAGACACCTTTCTGAATCTTTTTTCCGCAGTTCCAAAAAAGTCCTCAAGAATGAAGAAATAACAAATGACCCTCAAATAATCATAACGGTCGAGGCTCCAACCCCGAAAAGGCATATTCTGAATATCAATGAACTAGAGATAGACGAGAATAATATTAACCATTCAGTATTTTTAGGAAGCCGAACGTGAGTATTGATTATGGAAAAATTGTAGGTACAAATTTATAATTTATTGACGTGTAACACTGGCGATTATATTTGTTTTGATGAAAAGCTTTGTATTATCTTTTTGTTCAACTATTTATAGTTTTAAAAATTGTCATTACTGTATCGTAGGATAGGTTGGAATCCTTGTTGAAGTATGGTATAGTATTTCCAATACCAATTGGAACAGCACAGATAAGGAATTTCCGCCTCGACATAGGCGTCGACATATTATTTTTCAGTGGTAGTTTTTCAGTTACTTATTCTTACAATCATAGCAATTGAGCAAGCACCCAATGAAAAAGTTATCTCAACTGACTTTTTCCACCATGGGTAGTTATGAAAAACTTCGAAATTTAAGGTAGTTGATTTCCGAGTCGAAAACTCTAAAATACAATAAAAACACAAATAATCACACCGAATTCTCGTCAAACATATATTTACAAAATAATAAAGGCCAACAAAATTGCTAGAAAAATCAAAATTCTTCACTATATTCGGATGAGGTGGAATCATCATCGGGTTGAATAACGATCGGATTTATGGAACCTTGCAGATAATATTTGTTCTCTTGTTTTATAACGTGGGCCACACAGTTCTTCCACACATCACTATTACCTACTTCATTCACCACTCGTCTTATATTGTCAAGCATTACAACATTCAAAGTCGGTGACTGATTACATTTCCGCAAGCTTTCTTCCATTTGGCCCAAACCATTTCAATTGGATTGAACACACAATAGTATGGAAGCAAACGTAAGATGATATGACCACGTGGTTCACACATCGAATCAATAATATACTCTTTTTTGAAATTACGTTGTTTCATGGTCGCCAGTGATACCTTTTTCGTTGGAATCTTTTCGGGTATTTCCATGTCATGATTTCGCATGAAATCAACAATATCTGCTTTTTTTGTGTTATTGTTTGGTATTGTAGTCAATAACCAAGAATGATACGAAGCGTTAACCATAACAATAACAGAGTTTGGAGGAATATTTGGGAGAAGCTGCTCACTGAACCAGGTTTCGAATAAAGCCGCAGTCGTATCTTCGTAGTAATCAGCAGACGAATCTTTTATATTTTTGGCCGACAGAAGCAAAGCGTCAGGTACGAAACCACTTTCATTCCCGGCATGCAAAGTTATAACACGTTTTCCCCTTGAAGAAGGTGTGTTCAAAGCACAATACTTGATTTCGTCTACCCAGCCATATTTGACATCATGGGTGTCAAACCAAGTTTCGTCGAGGTAGATTATATGTCTGCTGGATTCTCGGTAGCTTTTCATTCGCCACGAATATTCTTGTAGTTGAACAATGCGTGTCGATTCCAGTATGACCATCCGATTGTTCAATTTTTTATATTTGAAACCACAAGACAATAAGTCACCTCGTAGAGTTTCTGAAGATTTGTAATTGTAATCAGGATAGTCGAGTAATTTATACCAAATCCTTTCCAAGGTTGGTACTTAATTTTTTTGGTATATACCATAAATTGTTCGCCGAATCACATCTTTTGTAGCACCATCAACGTTTGCGAATTTTTTATTCCTTTGTTTTCGTTTCATTGCATGGTCAATGACATCCCCTATTTTAATGACTCGAAGAACTGTCGAACGAGATAGTTTCGTTAACTCGCATATTCTATTCACAATAGCATTCTGTGAAGTGTGACAGTTTTCCTTTTTCAAGCATTCATGAATATTTAAAATTACTCGCTGAACTTGAACCTGTAAGTCCTTATTTTCAAATTCCGGATTCCTGACGATTGACACAGATTCCTCACACGTAATGTTATCATTTGTTTCAAACGGTCTCCAGAAAGCCATATTGAATAAAGTACCCAAAAACACTAATATTTTTACAAAAATCGGTTTAAACGATAAGATTGAAACTTTTGGTGTAAAAGTTGAAATCTTTTTCTAGAGATCAATTACCCTAACACCAAACTGATATTTTTGTACTCGACGCGCGTTTCGTTAACAAGGTTAACATCTTCAGAAGAAGCAAATTGATACTGAATCTGAAGACAAGGGTTTGCTGTTCATATACCTAGAGTTTTTTGGTCCGATGTGGACTTTTTTTGTCAAATGATGATTATCCTAATTGATTTTTCGGTAATTAACTTGTGGAACCACTACCTGCAATTTAATTTGTCCGCTTTTTAATCTATTGTTGATAAATTAATTTGCAGGTAGTGGTAGTTAATTACCGAAAAATCAATTAGGATAATCATCATTTAACAAACAAAGTCCACCTCGGACCAAAAAACTTTAGGTATATAAACAGCTAACCCTTGTCTTTAGATTTGCTTCTCCTGAAAATGCTAACTTTGTTAGCGAAACGCGCGTCGAGTGCAAAAATATCAGTTTGGTGTTAGGGTAATTGATCTCTAGAAAAAGTTTTCAGAAATCGGTTTGCAAAACCACTCACTACCTCACCTAACTCCACGAACACACGGCACTGATAAAGAAATATTGTGAAACGGACAAAAAATATCAGTATTCAGCCAGTCCAGCTAGCCGAACCTTTATTCCTCAACTACGTTTGATAGCACGTTTACTAACTATCTGGACGACTAGGGACTACAGACAAGAAATGTTTATGACTGTAATCTTATTTTTTTTGCTGTTCCAATTGAGAATGGACAGACTATACTGATATTTGACTTGAAGCCAATTCTCATCTATTCTCTCAACCGGTATTATGATTTTTAAATGAGGTTGAATGTAAAGGCGAGAAGTTGAACCATGGTTGAAACCTGAATTTTGAATCCACAAATCATTAATGAATAGCGAAGGTTTGGAAGGAATTGACCAGTTACGAGTTCCATACATACTTTGATTTTCTATTCCTGGAGTATACTTCAAATCTTGTTTCTATCGCTTGTATCTCTTTATTGACTCGATTACGTATACACAATCAATTTTTTCCAGAGAAGAATCGGAAAGTAAGGTACAATTGAAAGTTTACGCTAATGGTTTCAAAATTTTCATACTGATTGTTATATGGGCGGTGAGTTGTTATGCTTTGATGGAAAATAGCGAAAAAGTTTTGAACATGTACCAAATTAGCATACCGAAAGATTCGGTAAAAAGTAAGTGAAATGACTACATATTAAACATTTTTTTGATTGATGCAACTAATTTTCCTTTATTTTCAGTATTTCAATATTAACATTTGTTTACAAAACGGATTTGAAGCTCTAATAACTTCTAGTTATTATATGCGAGCGCTTTCAATATCAGGCTGTACTATCATCTTCATGGCTCTACTCAAATTGAACGTTTATCTTCTTGTTCGTTCTTTTATACGGTTAGAAAGTCTTAGTGCAGGTATTTGTCCTCTCCTGTCTTCCGGATGTCTCTTTAAATTTGCATGTATCTGGGTTACATCAGGTAATATCCTTTGTGTTGGAGTTTCCCTAGTTCCATTGTTTCTAGGAATGTGTATTTTATTGTGTATTATATTGAATGTTAGGTCTTGCAGTGTTTTGATTTGTATTTGTACCTAGATAAGTGAATTATGATTTTTGAATTTATGGATGTTTAGGTGTTCCCAGATGTCCATACTTGTTTTATGAGTTTGATGTTTTTTCTAGTGGGGAAAAGTTATGTTTGTTTTGTATGGCGAGGTTTGATTTATATGTTATTGGGTTTGGATCATTTTTTTTTTGGTTTGTCCGATATAGAATTTGTTGCAGTCCGAGCATTGTATACTGTATATAATGTACAAGGATAATCAGGATAATCGAACCTGACAATACACAGTGTGTCAAATTTCTCTCACCGAAAGTTCATAAAAAATATCTGTATGATTTCCAACGTTTGTGAAGTTTTCATTCGTATTTTAAGTGACTAAAGAATGTTTCAATCGTGTTTTCAACTTTAAGGTCACGTTATATACGAAGAGCCGAGAGAAAATAAAGTCCAAGTTATGTTGAGAGGAGCACTACTTCCTTCTTATTACGAGGAAATGTCAAGAGAATGGATGACTGTTTGGGTTCAGCTAATGGTTACCAGAGAAGAACCTTCCAGGTACATTCAGATTCGGGAGTTCGAAGTGTTGTCTATTCAGGTAAATATAGCAGAAAATGAAAGGTAGAACTGAATCCTCGACGCTCGTTTTCACCAACCAAGTTGGCGTCTCCACAAAATTTAGTACACTGATTCTTAACTTTAAAAATGGTCTCTACTTATATCTGATAGGGCTCACTTCCATTTTCACTTTCCCACACAAATAAATGCTTTCGCATATAATTGATATATAATTATGATAAAATTCATTTGGTTGATGACGCAACAAGTTGCAAGAAAACGTGACACTAAATAGTCGGAAGCCATAAACAACACAGACCACTGGTGTTCTTCCTTCCAGGGGGTCGCCTAATTCACCTATTGCTTCCAAGTCTACGAGAAACACTGCAGTCTCAAATAATTATTGCGTTTTTTCCCATGTTTTTCATGAAACTCATTCCAACAATCTTGTTTCCTTTACTAGTCTGTATATGTCTCATGCTGGACGTATGTCATATTCACCTGGAACTAATTTAGGTTGTACATACATTGTTAACCTCTTGTAATTGAAATACCCACATTCGCATCAAATATCACCAGCTGCCTCTGCTCATTTTGTTCGGATGTCCTCTTACAGAACAGTGTCCAGTGTTAGTGCCCTTATCACAGCCTGGCTGTTGCATACACTTTAGCCTGGAATACTGATGTATACTGACCGAGTAAGTAACTGAAATGAATGAAGATTTCTCACCGCACAGTATATTCCAGCTTCCATCTCCTGTTCGGTTTTCGACTCGTCTGTATACCAGGTGTTCCTGCCAAGTCATGTTCTCGCGATAACTTTCATTCTCCACTCTTCGCGGTCTAAGACTTCTAACGCATAGTTTGGTTCGAACATGTACAACATGTTACAACATGACATTACAGCACTATTTGTCTGATGATGTATGGTAATGCAGCAGGAGAACTCTTACCACCATACGTTAATTATGAAACTAAAATTTTAGGCCAGATTTTCACTTTGAATTATACAACCTCTGATGGGTCACATGTGGCCTAAGTGCGTGGGCTTACACTCACCCTCCCTACTCTACAAATACAGATATACAACCTCTACAAGGAAAAAATATCTTCTGTGAAGAATTCAAGGCATTTCGTCGAATTACTAGAGGCAATCGAAATCACGGAGCAAGAAAATCAATCAATTTCGGCGTGGAAAGCCTTCAGGCATACCAACGTTCCTGTCGAAGAAGCACTTTGAATCATACAGAGAAAGCTATCCGTAAACGAGGACCTGAAAGATAGAACAAACTTACCTATAGAAGTAATTACGGACGTTCTAGGAAGATGTATACGGAACTGCTATTTCCAACTGAAGGACGAATTTATTACGCGAGATGAGGGACTGCCAATGGGATTGCCACTTTCACCAGTCATAGCCAACGTATATATGGAGTAGTTCGAAACTCTGGCCATTGAAAAAGCCCACAAGAAGCCCCGAGTCTGGTTGAGATAGGTTGACGAAACTTTCATAGTATGGAACCATAGCAGAACTAGACACCTTCGTGAAGTACATCAACAACGTAAGTCCTTCCATTACTTTCACAATGGAGAAGGAATCCACAACGAATTGCCATTCTTAGACGTATTGATGAAGAGGACTAACACTGAGTGAGAAACATCTGTACACTGAAAAACCTACTCATACGGGACAGTATCTGAATCACAAATCCAACCATCATCAACCTACCAAAAGAGGAATCATCAAGACTTTGGTGAATCTAGTGAATCCTCACAAGAAAAAGAAACCGTTACAACCAGTGCTAGCCCTTCCTTACGTCAGAGGATTGTCGTAAAGGATGAGAATAATTGGGTCCAAGTACAACATCTGAACCTGCTTCAGATCCAGAAACACTATCCATAGCAGCCTCACGAAAACCAGGCCACCAAACGCGGACTGCGATTCCAAGAATTGCTTTACTGGATACCATGTGAGTGCGGCCAATCCTATATCGGTTAGACTAAGAGGCCATGGAAAGTCCTTACTGCTGAGCTCAAGAGAAACACACAGCGAGGAGAAACCAGCTAGACGTGGTATTTTTCCGACCGTTTGAAGTTCATTGGTGGAAGATACTGAATAAATAGAAATCAAAGGTTGATTGTGAAATTTGCCAACCATTGCGAAACAGAGATTATCTTCACTGCTAAATCAGTAATAGAAAAAAGTGGCTACAAAATCTGAAGACAATCTGAAAGCCGGCACTAATGAACAACCAGTGCTCGAAATACTTTCTGCTTTCAAACACACTGAGCCAGCTGTAGATCCAGAGGTCATCGGTCATTTCTTGGAAATAAACAGAAAGAGTTAGCCAAGCAAAATGAAGACGCAAAAAAATTTCAAGTTGATTCAAAACGATGATGCTAACTTGATTAGCGAAACACGTGTCGAAAGATACCTTATTACTCTTATTTCCATTAGTTTTATTCAATAGTGCTAAGTTTGAACATTTCCAATTTGTTTCAGAACGTGTCTGAGGCGTGGAAAGTTCCTATAGTACCAGAAAAGATGATCGGTCAAGTACCAGAAGTAGATCATTTGAAAATAATCGACCTTAACGAATTCGAAGTAGACGACGCTTCTTACAAAATGTTGAGAATCCAGTTCAAGACAAATCTGAATACGAATTTTCCTGTTTCTATGGGATACAATCTACACCCGATTGACGTCAATGACGGTATCATTTATGGAGCTCTGGTTTTGATTATGTTGTACGTTCTTATAATATTTGAGGTCAGTATTGTACGAGCATCATCTACATAGGTAGAATTGGATCCTCTGGCTCAAAATTAATCCAATCAGTATGGTTTTGTTCAATAGATTTCATTATTCAGGAAATTGAAGGTCGATAAACCTGGTGACTATGATAGTCATTCAAGGCTGCCCCTTCTTGTAGCTCACTGCTAGGAGAAGAAGAAGATAATGTTGGTGCTCATCTGGTGTTTATCTGGTGTTCATCTTCACATATCTTAGTTGTTCGTCAGCATTGAGACCAACATTTTCTATAGCACTAGATAGTAAGACTGGGAATGACCCCCACGGTTACCAGATTTGTAGATCATTGATTACCGTTAATATAGATTCGTATTTATTTTGAGTGGAGTGTGTCTTCAGTATCATAGATGCTGCTATTAATTTTTGTCAGTAATTTGAAATAATTCATTCTACAAAACTTTATCATTCATATATTCTAGTTGATTCATAGAACCCTTGCCTCCCTGTTAGCTAGTACGCTGACTGTAGCAATCTTAGCATCGTATGATCAAAGACCAACATTGGATGTGATAATATCTTGGATAGATATCGAAACCATGACGTTGTTGTTTTCTATGATGGTTCTAGTATCGATATTCAGTGAAACTGGAATATTCGATTATGCTGCCGTTTTTGCATACAAGGTAAGACTTCTTATTTCCAACCAAAGAAATAAAGTGGGTAGTTGGCAAAATCGAATAATTTGAAACTTATTTTTCAGAAAGCGAAAGGGAGATTGTGGCCACTGATAAATATGTTATGCCTTCTCACAACTATAGTCTCTTTCTTTCTGGATAATGTAACGACTGCTCTTTTGATTACACCTATCACCATCAAGTAGGTATAATAATGGTATAATGTTGATACATTCTAAAAGAGATTTTTACCTCATAATTTCGACATATGAAACATTCAAATGTTTCTAAATCCATAAATTGATGGATGTAGCCGTTTGTTCCATCCGGATAGTCATAAATTAGCAGCCTACAATTCAGTGTTGCACAGAGCATTCTCACTGCCTTCGTCTGCTAACAATCTAGCTAGGGAAATTGATATAATTACACAGATAGGTCATAATAATGGTTTCAAAGCAGATACTATCCAGAAGTTAGTCAGAAAACAAAGCCGTAAATTCACTTACTGATTAATATACCCTCAGGTCAAACAACCGGAAATCAAGAAATGGGTAACGCTAACATATTTTGGAAAAAGAACAGAGATAATTG
The DNA here is from genome assembly GCF_025532065.1 of Leptinotarsa decemlineata. Classification (NCBI taxonomy): domain Eukaryota; kingdom Metazoa; phylum Arthropoda; class Insecta; order Coleoptera; family Chrysomelidae; genus Leptinotarsa; species Leptinotarsa decemlineata. The sequence goes on from NW_027412702.1 coordinate 24,306,256, forward strand.
CGGGTTTCTTCAGAAAAAACAATGTGGAAGTGGCATTCAGACCACATGCCAGGTTATCTCATTTCCTTTTCAATGCCAAAGATACGGTCGACAAGTTGGAGAAATCTGGAGTGTATAAGCTTAAGTGTCCGGAGTGTTACAGTGTTTATGTGGGACAATGTGGCAGAAATTTCCAAAAACGGTATGCTGAACATGAAAGGTCCTTCAGACTAGGAAAAAAAGATTCGACGTTTTCAAACCATTCCTTGGCATGTAACCACAAGTTCCCGAATCTAAACGATACGGAAATTTTGCACTATGCAAGAAAGGGTTACAAACTCAATTATTTAGAATCCTTGGAAATTCACAAGCATAAATATTGCGGGTGCAACCTCTTAAATGATCAAATCGATTTAGTTTACTAGCCGGTTTTCAAATTGGCACATCAGCATTGTAAACTGTAAATTCAGGTACTCAATCAAGCCAAGTACCTCAATTAGTACTTACAGGGGTGCTATAGAATGGCTAATATAATGAACCATTGTTAGTTTGAAAATGTCCGTATAAGACAAAACTGCAGTAACGTTAGTTACAAATAAAAGTGGTAAAAAACATAGAAAGTTTCATTTCTCTCTTCTTCATTGTTTCTAAATCCATTGAAAATATTTTGTGGAAAGTAACTTGAGCTTGTCCCCGGTTTGATTTTTCACTATAGCCGAATTTTTATTTGGTTTTTTATGTACAAGGAATACTTCAATTACAATCAGTCAATTCGAAGTATTGATAGCCAGATAGATATTTATTTATTATTTGTTGTGAATGTACATCAGTGGTAGGTCAATATATGAGAATTCCATGTAGCACCGATTGAAATACTTGTGTAAACAAAGTTCATCAGTTCTTATCTCTAAGGACCTATCTATACAAGTTTTCTTTGTGTTCCCATTGGTATATTTTCCCAGTTTATATTCTTTTGGTTTCTTATTGACTTATTTCCCGATCTGGTGACGTTCAAAAGATTTTGGTTCCCATGTAGCTGCTTCAAAGCAGATACGAGTATTCGGCGTTGACGCTGGCTGTTCTGGGTATTCTTGTCTTCAGTATTGGGTTCAGAGCAGATATTTGGCGTTGCTACTGGGTATTTTTATGTTCATTATTGGGTCAATCTATTCTTGTCTATCAGGCCTTTCGTAACCAATATCTTAGACTAGGAAAGTTCATGCCCTTGTGATGCACTGTTTGGAATCTTTGGTGTGGTAATGAATATTACTGGAGGTTTTTCCCAACACCGAATCGTTATTTTAACATCTCGACACGTTTTTCTTCAAGAGGAAATTTGATTTTCTTCTTGAAGATGATCACTTGGTGATCGAAACACGTGTCGAAGTGTTAAAATAACGGTTTGGTGTTGGGAAAAACTCCAGTAATATATGGAAATTCAGTTCATCGAAATATGATTCGTATACTTTCATTCTATACGATCAGGTTATCACTTAGAGTTCTCAAATTACTGCATTTTTATAAAGACAAAACACAAGCACTACAGGAAAATCTCTGGGGCGCTCTAAGAGCGGTGCCTGTGTGAAAGTAGCGATTCACGTTGGATTTGAATCGCTAAAAACTAAATTCATTTGGAAATTCATTGGTCCTGTTTTGTGTTGTATGAGAGTTATTTAAGAGTAACATAGATTATGCTTTTCTCTGACATTACTCCCAGTACTAGAGAGTGAAAGGGTGTATCATATCCTGTCACAGATAGGTAAGAAGTAAAGTCGAGTTCTCAGAAATATGGAATCCTTTTTTAGAAAACAGTTTTAATCTCTCATAAGGTTCACATTAGACGATCGTTGTAATATTCGTTGTGAGGTTCGCCTTCCAAACATAGCATAAGGTTGTTGAATTTCCATCATAAAACAGGCTATTCACTATTTTGACATCTTCGACTCATACAGGGGCACTTTGAACAGTAAAGAATTTGAACAGTATTTCTGCACGAAAAAAGGAGTAAAAATAGCGTTCAACAAATTGGACTGCTCATTTTAGGGCTCCAAAGTGGGCAACTTTTTCTTTGAATTGTTGAACAAATGAAAAGTAATCAAAGGCGAATCTGGTTTCTTATATATTTCTTTATTCTTTCGTTCATTAATTTATCTTGTCGAATTAGAGGTTCAGCAGCTCTTTAAAGTTAGTCAAAACACTGATCAGTCCGGGAAATAATTTACTGATCAAAAACATATTTTCAGATTATGCGAAGTGATGAAAGTGAATCCACGACAAATATTGATGTATACACTGATCTTTGCCAACATAGGAGGAGCAATAACCCCAATAGGAGATCCTCCTAATGTCATCATCGCAAATAACCAAAAAGTTGTACAATCAGTAAGTAGCTGATGGAATAAGTTCGAACATTAGTAGAAGTTTATCATTATTTCCTGAACAAATCCTTATGATTTGCAGCAAATGTGAAAGTTTCAGAAATATTCCATTACTTTCTTTCAGGGGGTCAATTTTGGTATATTTACAATTCATATGGGTGCAGGAGCTTTGCTTGTCCTCGTTGTTGTTTATATTCAAATTCGCATCTTATATAGAGATAAAAAGTACTATGCTTACGATGAACCTACAGAACTGAAAGGTAAGAAATTGTAAGTAGTTGTTCTATATCAGTAGATTTTGTTCAAGATGAAAATTTTCAAAATCATGAAGAATCTGGTATGTAACTGATGGAATTATTTCGGAAAATCTTCACTGTAAGTCAAACTGCAGAGTGGTTGAAACAGGAGCCCAGAAACCAAATATTCGTGATATAGCGGACAGCGCTGTTTCGACCCACCATAGATCTCATTAGTGTTGCTAAGTGAATCATGATTGCACTGCTGAACTCAAGTGTCCTTGAAGAACACTTGAGTTAGTTCACCATTAAATGCGATTTGTAATGTGTAGGTTTTCTGAAATACAATGATATTTGTACTTGAGGTGCTTGAACTATCTGTATCTGTTGAGTAGGGAGGTTGAGTGTAGACCCACAGCACTTAGGCCACATGTGACCCATTGTACATCTCCCCGAGGAGTTGTCCTCCTAGGTCATCGTCCATCCTGTCCTTTTCAGGAAGGTGAACAGGTCACTAGGAGAGATCTCCTTTATATTAGCAGGTGTAGGCCAAGACTCGCCGAACATACACTCTCTTTGGCACTTGAGATGTACTCACGGTGGCTTCCACGAAGGTTTTGGAAGGTGTAGCGACATTACTGTCGTTGCGCGGCTTCTTCAACCGTCTTGGGGTTCTCTCCGTGTAGGTTCACAAGTAGGGGAGCTTTCCTGCAGGGACAGCCGGTTCCTTGCCTTTATTCAAGGCGGAGCTCTTGGCGCCCGACGCAGGAAGTGCCCTTGCTGTTGGAGGTGGAGTAGGTGGAGTTGCTGCCACTCCTGCTTCCTTCGCTCCCTTTCTTTTTTTGGACTCGGTGCCGTGAATGCGCTTACGCCTTGGCCTTTGTATTACATCACGAAGTGATCTGCTATATCCAGCCTCATTCCAAGCGGTAGATTAGGGTGAACATTTCTGTTCATCCTCAGCCACCCCCTTAGGTTGAGGTGAGCACTTCTGTCCAGCCTTGGGATTAGTTTTTGTTGTTCCTGTTTTTGTGTTTGTTTCATTCATGTGTGTTCTCACGAGTAGCAAGGAAAGAGTTTGCCACCTCTGGCAGAGCCCCGCATTACCAGAGGTAGGCTGATTACAATGAGGTTTCGCAAAGTGCCCTAAAGGGATCGTTCGTAACCACATATCACCCTGCGGCCATTCAGCTGTCGGCACGATTCATTACACCTTAGTTTGGGTAGGCTGGTCCATGGTGGCATGTTTTGCAAAGGCTTTCGAGGAGTTTTAGTTCCCTTCACCCTACTTATATCTGCCACTGACCAGGCGAGCCCGTCCGTAGGCCAGTCTCCTGGCCGTTCCCCTATCCGCCACCTGGAGACGCGCCCGATAGATAGGCCAACCCACGGGGTGTTTGAACTATGTCAGGATACGAATATGATTAAACCAAGTATGCCATTCAAAAATAATGTTAGACTCCGAACTAAAAAATCTACTATGCATCCGGAAGAATACCTCCAGTATCTCTGTGAAATTCAAAATACTATGCTTCAATTTCAGCTAGTTTTTCTGATTATAATGATGATTATGCTATTCAGGCCTGAATGCTTTGTAGTTTGTTGCTATCGATGTTTCGCAATTTCGAATCGTTGTGTTTTAAAATAAAAAAGTTATAGAAAAATCAGTACTTGAAGTGATAAATTTGGAATAACGCAGTCGAGAAACATGGTTTGCTGGCCAACCCTCATGCTATGGCTTGTAGGATCATTTTTGTGTTCGGCTCTCCAGCTCCCTGCAAAAAACGTTTCCTGCAACTAGCAGTCGATGGATATCTCCCGAATAATTTTACCATCAACGCTGGTGTTCCCCAGGGAGCTATAATGTCCCCAACCCTTTTTTATTGATTATCAACGACTTATCAGAAAAAACCAATAATCCAATATATAGTTTTGCTGTCGACAGCACACTTGTTTCGTCATTACATTTGGATTCCAGGACATCGGTTGCGGATGTACATCTTAACCGGCAGAAGGAGGTTGCATATCTCAATGAGGACCTAGAGGTGATTTAGAATTGTGGTGGTGAAAGTAACCAAGTTCAAATTCAATGCCACGAAAACCCAGGCATCGGTTTCCTCCAGAAAGATAAATGTCTATAAAACGGATATAATAATGTCAGGACAGACAATTCCGCTTTCTGCTTCGATACGTTTGTTGGGGGTTGAAATGGACACCAATATGTCTTGGCACAGAGTCAGAGTCAGATGCTACAAATGCAATACGGATTTATACAGACGGCTCAAAAAACAAAGAAGGCTCAGGATGTGGAGTGTACTCCAGATCACTAAGCCTAAGGATTAAGTGGGGAATGGGAAGAAATACCAGCGTGGTCCAAATAGGACTGGCTGGTATCTCAATCGCCACAAGAGAAATAACCAAGAAAGGAATTTCTGGCAAAAACATAACAATATGTACTGACAGCAGACAAGCCCTATTAGCCTTGAACAGACAACGTATAACCTCAGGGCTAGTATTAGAGTGTCACCAAGATTTAGCCAAAGCCTCGGTAGATAATAACATTATCCTGAGTTGGGTCACGACAGGAGTAAAGGTGATCGCATTGTCGACTCTTTAGCTAAGGAAGCGGTTGGACTGAGAATTTAATGACCCAGTGGCACCTACAGCCTGATGACTTCGACAATTGCGGAACTAGTCAAATATTACAGCCATGTTCAATCCTTAAAGAGTTGGGATGGAATCAAAGGATGTAATCTTGCCAGGATCACTTTGGGCGACTCTGGGAAGCTGGCACCGAAGAAATATCTGACTATGACCAGGAAAAATCTACGCCTAACAGTAGGATTTCTGAATGGCCACTGTCAACTGAGGAAACACCTCCATAATATGGGGCTGGGTTATCGTCAATAAGAGAGTGTGTGTTCGGCGAGTCTTGGCATATGCCAGACCATATAAAGGAGATTTCTCCTAGTGACCTGTCCACCTTCCTGGAAAGGACAGGATGGACGATGACCTAGGAGGACAACTCCTCGGGAGGATGTACAATGGGTCACATGTGGCCTAAGTGCTGTGGGTTTACACTCACCCTCCCTACTCTACAGATACAGAGATGTCTTGGCACAATCATGTCGACGAAATTGCGAAGGCTGCTTCCCAAAAGCTTGGAACACTGTTTCTCTAGCAACCCTAGCAACTTTTGATGCTTTATTTATTGTTCACATGTATGGAGCTCCACCCCTAAGCATACTCTGAAGCTGCTGAATTCCTTCCAGAAAAGAGTCACCAGCCTGACACGAACATAGATACTTTCTCTCTTTCATAGATACTTTCACGGGAGGTGTTTAATTGGCACATTTGATTCCACCAACAGTGGTACATATCAGAAATACGAGACGGACTGTGGCTGCTCATTACTTTGAGATTCAACTCAGTACACCTCGAATATCGCTGTTCAAGAACTCTTTTACTTGGATTACTTCGTGAGAACGTTTTCCCAATTTAATTTAATTTCCATCGATTTAAATCCAACGAGAATCGTTACTTTCGCACAGGTACCGCTCTTATGTTTGTGTTTTGTCATGAAAAAATATTAGTTTTGATGATTCAATGGAAAAGTGGGGAGAGAAAAACTATCTGAATGAAGCTAGTGATTGGTTTTTCAAATATGGGATTGATTTTTTAACATTTTGGAACAGATTATGAGATATGCAGTTCAATTTTGTAACTTACATTCAAATGAAAAGAGGGTAGAAAAATATATTGTTCAAAACTGTACAAAATCATTATATTGTACTCAAAAACTTCATGTTGATAGATATTGAAATATTGTGTGTTACAATTTTTAAGTATAACTCATCTTCTTTTATCTCTTCTTCTTCAGATCTTAAGGCCGAACTCGCTGTTTGGGAAAGAACAGCGGCTTCTGTAAGCAGGTACAGCAAAGACGAAGATATTGTTAAAGACACCCTATTGAAACAAACACAACAGCTTCAACTGAGGCTTCGAAGACATACCGAAAGCAATATCAGTAGTCATATAGATAGTCAACTCGATATTATCGGAGAGGCAGTAGATGCAAGTAAGAATTCGACCACGATTGAAGATTTAGAGAAACAGGTATACTCCATGAGCTCATTTTCTGAAACACAATTCAATTGAACTATTTGTTGAAGATACTCGTTCACAGTCTCTTTCCCAATCGCCATTATTTTTAACCAGTGAATACTCCTTACCGTTCTTGATGCTAGACAATATTTTTCTTTTTCTCCTTCACCTGTTATGAGCAAGAGGCAATAATATTCTCCATGGTTTCCAACGAAAATACCCAACCCCGAGAGAAAGAGACAAACATTGAAACGAACTTATCAAGTATCATAAGATCCAATTACAGGTCCCAAGAGAAATTCTTTATACAAAGAACCAAGTCTTGTTAGAGGTAATCAAGGAGTATAGTTCATTGCATACATAGTAACTTTCATAAGTTTGTTTGAGAGTGGTGACAAACATCATGTTATCAAAAGACACATTCAGCCAAGCTAGCGTAGAGATACGCAACATACGGAAATCGGTAATCAAGAGCGGAAAACGAACTCCCTCCTAACTGTCACCATCATAACCACTGCTTGTACAACCCTACGTCAAAGGATTGCCGAAAAGGATAAGAATAATTGGGTCAGAGTACATCAGAATCTGCGTCAGATCCGGAAACACCATCCGTAGCAACCCATAGCAGGCCACCAAACGCGGACTAAGATTCCAAGAATTGCATTTACCGGATACCCTGTGAGTGCGGAAAATTCTATACCGGTAAAACTGAGAGGCCATTAAAAGTCCGCATTGCCGAGCACAAGAAAAACACACAGCGAGGAGAAACCAGCAAATCGGGAATAGCAGAGCATGTCTGGAAGGATCACTGATTTAAGAAGAAGTTCAAAGACGCTGCATATGTTATGTCCAATGACGCATTCAGTCACGCTAACGTAGAAATACGCAACATGTGGAAACCGGTCAACTCCCGTCAAACGGTCAACTAACGCTAAACCGGTGAAGTGGAGAGAGAAAAGAGGGGCGAACCCTTTTTCCAGTAGACGAAATTGCGGCAAGCAGGATGGCCAACCAAGTTGAACAGGCCATCGATGATCACCGAAACGAAGGGTGGGAGGAGCTCTTGGAATCCCTAGAGCCTGGGAAGGACGAGCTTTGGCGAGTCGCCCTCAGAGGGAAGAAGACTGCTCCCTCACCCATTCACGGAGAGCGGGGAGTGTGCTACTCCCCCTCCGACAAAGCGTTGGCCATTGCCGACACGATGAAACGTCAGTTTCAACTTAACGTTGACGATAATGACGACATCGACCGCGATATGCTGTTAGAAGTTCGGGTACACCGCATCCTCAGGGAGGATGACGACGATAACATCCGTCCGGTTTCTGTGGAAAGCGGGAAGTGTGCTACTCCCCCGCCGACAAAGCGTTGGCCTTTGCCGACACGATGAGACGTCAGTTTTATTTTAACGTTGACGACAATGACGACATCGACCGCGATATGCTGTTGGAAGATCGGGTACACCGTATCCTCAGGGAGGATGATGACGATAACATCCGTCCGGCTTCTGTGGGAGAGCTGAAGGGTTACATCAGGGCCGCAAAGGCCAAGAAAGCTCCGGGGGTCGATTCAATAACTAATACATTTTTGAAAAGACTCCCGGACAACTGTGTCGAAATCCTTCTACATATCATAAACAGTGCCCCAGATGGTAGAAGCATGCGATCGTCGTCATGATCCCAAAACAGGGTCAAAACCAGCTGTTCCCGCAGAACTATCGCCCGATTAGTCTGCTCTCATCGGCAGCTAAGCTGGCTGAAAGAGTCGTTCTGTAAAGACTCAACGAAGAAGTAGAGGACCGAAATGTTCTGCCTGACGAACAGGTCGGCTTCAGGAGAGAACACTCCACTGAGTTACAGGCTCTGAGACTGGTCGAAAAAACCATCGCGGAACTGAATCAGAATCGAAAAGTCCATGTCGTTTTATTAGACATCTCGAAGGCTTGTGATCATGTATGTTACGAAGGCCTTCTGCATAAACTAATCGCGTTTGACCTGCCTCGGGGCCTGATCCGGTGGATTGGGTCCTTCCTGAAAGACAGAACATTCTCTCTCACGCTGGACTCCCTTTACACCAGCGACCTTCCGAGAACTTGAAATTCAGTTGATTTCAACTGATTTTTTCGTTCTGTATTCCAAGATTTGTTGAAACTACATAAATTTACTCGTGTATAAAAAAAATTTTTAATATGAACATTCTGAAAAGAAACTTGGGTGTTTATTAAAAAAAATTGAACTTGAATCATAATTAACTTATTTATGTGATGAGAAACTCAAATGTAGAAGAAATTTCTCAAATTCATATCAAAACGTACTGATATTTATTTTGATTTTCACTAAGAGGGGTTTTCTAAACCAATATTGTTTTTCTTTCAGTATCCCATCCGTAACAAGAGTTTATTGGTAAAGTCTGGAGTGACTTTATTCATAGTTATCTGCGTGTTTTTCCTGAATAGCATTCCGGCACTGAGTGAGTGGCCATGAAATGAATATTTCACTTTCCAATCACATCAGTAAAATTCGTTTGTAGGTAAACTGGGTTTAGGATGGACCGCGTTTTTGGGCGCATTACTACTTCTTCTTCTTTACGATAGTCATGACCTAGAAGCCGTACTTGCCAGAGTTGAGTGGTCAACTCTGATTTTTTTTGCATCACTGTTTATCATGATGGAGGTGAGTGAAATTAATGCCAGAAATGTCACTAATAGATGAAACGAATGAAATTTGTACACTCGAAATATGATTTATCTAGGTTGTTTAAAGAGGTTTGTATATTTTAATGTCTTGTGGTTTTGTAGCACAATAAATATTTATTCTACTGTGTCGTGTTAGTGTTCTATCTGTGTCTGTAGAGCAGGGAAGGTGAGTACAGGCCCACAGCACTGAGGCCACGTGTGACCCATTGTATATCCTCCCGAAGAGTTGTCCTTCTAGGTCATCGTACATCCTGCCCTTTCCAGGAAGGTGGACAGGTCACTAGGGGACATCTCCTTTATAACGGCAGGTGCACGCCAAGACAAAACAAGACATTTTCATCTTCCTGTTCACACATTGCATAGAGGTGTGTACACTAGCCCCATATTATGAAGGTGTTTTCTTAGTTGACAGTGGTCAGTCAGAAATATTACTGTCAAGCGACGGTTTTTCTTGGTCATTGTCAGTTTTTTTTTTGGCGCCACATTTCCAGGGTCGCCCAGGGTCATTCTGGCAAGACTGCATCCTTTGATTCCATCCCATCTATTTAAGGATTGAGCATGGGTGTGACTTTTGGCTAGTTCCGCAAATGTCGAAGTCATCAGGCCGTTCCATATTATGAAGGTGTCGTCTATGTATCTCAACCAGACTCGGGGCTTCTTGTGAGCTTCTTCAATGGCCAGAGTTTCAAAAAAACCCAATTTATGAATTGGCTATAACAGGTGAAAGTGGCGATTCCATTGGCAGTCCCTCATCTTGCGTAAAGAATTCGTCCTTCAGTTGAAAGTAGCAGTTTCGTACACAGCATCCTAGTAATTCCATAATTACTTGTATCGTTAGGTTTGTTTGAAGTGCTTCTTCGACCGGAACGTTGGTGTAGAGGCTTTCCAGGTCGAAACTTATCAGTTGATTCAACGAAATGCCTTGAATTTTTCACAAAAGATGATATGTTTTACCTTGCAGTGATTTAATTATTGGTAGTGAAAATCTGGACAATTTCTGAGTGGCTGAATCTCTGGAGTTAATGATCGGTCTGAGCGGAGCATCCTTTTTGTGGATTTTGGGTAGTACATACAAGTGAGGGGGCTTACTGTGCTGCGTTGTTAGCAATGCTCCCTCTTTTTCCGTAAAATAGACTTCGTGTTGTTTCAAAGTCTGGTACAACTTCCTTTCAATTGATGCAGTAGAGTCTCTTACGATCTTCGTGTATTTTCCTTTCTGAAGCACCTCTTTGATCTTCTGTTCGTAGAGATCAATATTGATCACAACAGTAGCGTTTCCCTTATCTGCAGGTAAGATCTTGATGGAGTTGTCTCTCCGTAGTCCGTTCAGAGCTCTTCGTTCTTCATTGCTGATGTTAAAAGTTGGAACTAGTTCTCGATCTAGCTGTTCTCTGATTTTCCATCTGAATCCTTCTGCCTCGATCTGATCAATAAGGGCACTGGTGAATTTTACTGCAGTTGTTATTTCCAAAGTGGGCAAAGATGTTGGTGCAATGGCGAAGTTTAGACCTTTCCTCAACAAAGATTTCTCTATGTCCGTGAGCGGGCGGGAACTCATGTTGATGACGTTGGCGGCTTCATAGTTGGCCTGTTCTTGTTCTGCATTTGGGGATTGTTTCCTTACTAACTTTCCCCACTTCCTGTTGTGGGTATTCTCCATGTCTTGTCGGATCTTCAAGCACGTGCTTTCAATCTTGGCAAAGATTGGTCCATGATCCTCTTCCAAGGTCTCTCTTCTTATTTCTTCAAAACGTTCATAACGTTCAAAACGACATAACTTGCTTTGAAATCTTTTCATTTTCATTTTTCATTTTTTGATATTGATAATTTTTAATTTTTTTCATCGGTTGAGACTGACCCATCACAAACTGAATAGATGAATGAGTGAGTGAATGAATGAGTGAATGAATGAATAATAGGCTTTCTTATAGTGGATTTGGAGATTTAGTTCTGGAATATTTTTGATCGTATGGAACTGGTAGGAATCAAATTGATTTGGAGGAAGGAAAAGAAGGACTGGAAACTGCTCGATACTTCAGAACTGCAATAATCTTCCCAATGTGTGTTTTGTTGACTGATTTGGCGTTATCAAGGGATGAACAATAATCTAGTTAATTCCAAAATGTAATATCAAACAATTAAGTTGATATATTTGTCTATGTTTCATTGTTTACGTTTCTATAATTATAAGTCCATAGTCTCAATGAATGGCAAAGCTCAACTTTGAACTTTGACTTGATATTGTTTATGTTGTTGTTTTCTTGCAACTTCTATGATAACGATAGTGATTGAAACTTTCGATATGTCGATTCATTAACCTTTTTTTTCAGGCTCTCACTCGCCTAGGGTTGATAGGCTGGATTGGGAAACAAACTGAATCCTTAATCACATCAGTGAGTCCCGACTCCAGATTAGCAGCAGCTATAATATTGATTTTGTGGATCTCCGCTTCAACATCCTCTTTTGTGGATAATCTACCACTCACGACCATGATGGTCAAAATAGCCATCAACCTATCAGAAAACAAGGAGTTGGGTTTGCCACTTCAGCCTTTGGTATGGGCTCTATCTTTCGGTGCTTGTTTTGGAGGTATAGATATGTTTCACGTTTATCAAAAGGTTTTTTGCGTAGGATAACATGAACTCGATAGATTTTACACATTTGAATAATAATAATAATATCATTTATTATTATGCATAAAAAATACATTTATATATAAAAGGAAAAGGGTTAGCCCAAAGACTATCTCCCACCCCTCCCAAAAATTATACAGTGAGTGTAAGAAAATAATTATAAAAATACTTATTTACTATCATAACAATGATATAGAAGAGAAAAAATAATAGAGCATACAGTTGCTGATAACTCTTGATATTCTTAACATTATTTTGGTTAATTTAACGATTTCATTGAACTACCATACATTGAATTTTAAATTGGCACTGAATGGTAAGCACCTGTGGTTTTATTTATTTCTTAAATTGATGGATATTATGATTTAAGAGAGATAAAATTTCATTCAGATAAGAAGGGGCTATATAAGAAAAACATCCTTGAAATTTGGAAGTACGGTGCCTAGGTGTGTTGAATGAGTTAATTCTCAAATTGATCATATGTATGTCAGAATGCCTGCTTAAAAAACTATATCAATAACTAGGTGTTTTAATTTGAAGCAACTTGAACAGAAAAATGTTTATCAATTTTTGGACTCTGTATCGCATATTCAGCTCCTTCATTATAACAAAAATGGTGTGAAATGTTCACCATATGGTATACAGCATACGAATCGCGTGCGAGCATTTTGTATACGTTGTAACTTCTGCTTGTTATATTGTGGCAAAAATTGTAATACAAAGAACAACAATACTCGATATGGTGGTAAATAAGAGTTTTAACTAACCTGAGTTTCATTTCTTCTGATAACTGATACATGAATTTATATAGCGATTTGAGTTTGAAGAATGATACTTTGAAAATGTTTGTCACATGTTCATGGAAAGACAAAGAGCTATCTATGGTTACCCCAAGATTGTTAGCACTGTCTACCCAGTCAATGTCTGCGTTATCGAGAGTGAGCCTAAAGTTACACTGAGTTTCTACTATTTGTCTATGAGACCCTATGCATGAGGCCAAAGTTTTATTTGGATTGATTTTCAGTCCATGATTCTCCGAGTATAGGAATGTTTTGTGCGAATTTGTGTTTATATTGGCCACGCAACTTTCTGTATCGGTGTTATGAGAAGACAAATATAACTGTATTTCATCTGCGTATAGATGTACTTGACAATGTTATAAGAAAGTGGGGTAATCAAAAATAAACACTGAAAACATCAAGCGTCCTAAAATACTTCCCTGCAGTACACCTGAGATTGTTTCTTTTAGGGATGACCATGAATAATCATCCGGTTCGACCCTTAGGAATTGATTGTTCTTCTTTGATAACCTTTCAACTGGCAACATGATCACGAGACATTATTTATGGGTGACTTTTGGTCAATGTGTCAACAGTTATATAATATAGACGAAATACTTTTTGTAAAATCTATAACCTATAAAATCACTTACTTAACACTCATTCATCTTTATTTTTCCATATTGGTAAGTCCTAGGAAGCTAATTTTTGGTATTTAGGATTTTCAAATATTCCAATTGGGAGCCCCTACTGGGGATAAAAGAGGTGCGTTCTACAGCCGTACTGCTTTTTCATTGTCTCTCATTGTTTTCATTGTTTTATCATTGTTTCTCTTTTTATCATTGTTTCTCTGTGCTAGATTTTTGGAAGCTGGAATTTTGTATGTATGTTCGTTTCATGTTGTAGATGTGCCATAAGGAATGATTTTTCAATATTTCAACTGGGGATCCCCACTGCGGATCCCCCCATTTCATCACTATTTCTCCGTACCGCTGTATTTTTGAAGGTTGAAATTTTATATGTGGATTCTTTCCATGTTGTAAATGTGCAGTTAGAAATGATTTTTGGATATTCCAACTGGGGCACCAGCCGCGGGGAAAATCATCCTCTTTGTCTGTCAACGACGAGTATTCAGTTTTTTCTATAAACAACTTTTGATTATTTTGAATTTTACATTAACTTTCAATTTGCCTGATAAAAATGTTGTTTCCTGCGCAGTTGAGTGTTTACAGTTTACTGCTACATTTGATTATTAGGTATTGAAATTATGCATTGACGTACCCAATAACAGATTTACGTTTGTTTGAAGGTGGTTGACAATGTTTCGTGGTGTATTTCATCAGTTCAGACTTCTATTGTCTAATATAATATGAATTGATTTGAAATTCCTGAAAAAATATTAAAAAGATTAACCGAAAATAACAAATTCTTTGAACAAAAAAACTGAAATCAGAAAGAAATAACATAAAAGCAAACAACCACCAAAAAAATAAAAACTGAAATATTAATAAAAGCTGAAAATTAAAAATTATTACTAAGAAAAATGAAAATTAAAGGATTCCAAACCAAGTTATGTCACGACGTTTCGATTGTTAGTATCTACAATCGTCTTCGGGTGATAACTGGACACATTTTTCCGAGATACGACTATTTATAGGACATTCGAGTGCTTTCACCTATCACCTCATCTCTCTCTCCGATTCATTGGTTTGATCGGGAGATGACCGTTTGGCGGGAGTTGGTCGTTTTTCGTTTGATCAGAGGTTTCTATATGTTACGCATCGGAAAAAATACGAAGGATTGGGTCCAAGTATAACACCAGGACCCGTTTCAGATTTGGGCTTAGAGCTGGCGAAGTCATATAAATATTTTGTGAAAGTCATGGAAGGTAACAAGCAGAATCGCATGCCAAAATATTACCAGCTTTTCGAAGCTTTGCCAAGCTACGAAAACGATATAGATGATCCGGATTTCGACAGCATACCTTCAGAGGAAGAAGAAATCATAGAAGAAAGTATACCCCAAAAACGAGCGGCCACGTCTGAGCCCTCTGTGGAAAAAACAATAAGCCCGGTACAACAGCCAAAAAAGAAAAAGAGTAAAAATTCCTTACCTGAACGGAATAGTGAAAGCAAAGCCGCTGACGTCACACCCGATACGTCACAAAACACGGGCGAGCCGGAAGGGCCTAAACAAAAGGATAAGTAGGTAGCCCAGAAGGTTAATCCCCAAACAAAAGATGACAATAAACCCGAAAGGATGAATTAGACGGGGAAAATAAGGTCGAGGATGCCACGGGAACTCGACAAGAACAATTAAAACAAAAGACCACAAAACCTCCGCCAATAACAATACGGGCGAAGGAAAAATGGAAAGAATTTAATTCGATCGCCTCCGCGCAGAACATTTCCATCTCGCGGGCGATAAATAAAACGATGGGATCAAAGTTCATCTAAACACCATAGATAAATTCAGAAAACTAACGAAAATCTTAGACCACGAAAAAATCCCGTATCATACTTACTCGGTACATGCCGATAAGCCTCTAAGAGTCGTTTTCCGGGGAGTTCCAGAATCCTTGGAAACTGAGGACATAAAGACCGAACTACAAGAAAAAGGTTTTGAAGTTATTTCCATTGCTCGGATGAGCAAGTCAAATAGAAAGCCGATTCCATTTGTGTTAGTCTTGGTTCGTAGAAGCCAAGCGAGTGAAAGAACTACAAAATGTCTGCGTAAGTGCAGAAACGCAACGTCCAAGAAATAGAGTAGGACAGTGTTTTAGGTGTCGGAAGTTCGGACACACATCGGAAATGTCAAGCAGTTCCTGCTTGCGTAAAGTGTGCCGGAAGACACTTAACAAATGAGTGTAAAAGACAAAAAAACTCGCCCACGCGGTGTTTCAACTGCAAAGGCGAGCATCCAGCCAGTTTCTCCGGGTGCCCAGAACGCCCAGAAAACAAAAAAAACGGCCACAGATGTGCCAAACGACAGACGGCAGCCCACAAACCCGAGGACAGCCAGGCAAAACGTAGTCAGAGACGGAATCTGATACGCGAGAGCCGTATCCGCAACGGAGAATTCCCACAGCTCTCCCGAAGGTCTCCCAACGGCCCTAGGACAGCTGCAGGAAATTCTAACGAAATTCCCAGTCCTGCAAGCCATGCTTGCCGGAAAAAACTGAAAAAGAGAAACTGAAAGAACCTATGTCTGCACGACAGAAAAAAAAAGAAAAGTAGAAGAACGGAGACTTCTACAAACATGGCCACAAGCTCTAAGAAATCGACAGAGACCCGTCTCTGTCGCTGAAACCTAAAGTTCTAATAGACGTTAACCCAGCTAGACTAAAGAGACAGGGATTTAGTCATGACATAACTTGGTTTGAAACCTTTTAATTTTAATTTTTCATTTTCATTAATAATAATTTTTAATTTTCAGCTTTTATTAATTTTTATTAATATTTCAATTTAAATTTTTTTTGGTTGTTATTTCTTTGTGATTTCTTTTTTTTTTGTTTAAATAAAATTGTTATTTTCGGTTAATCTTTTTTGATTTTTTCAGTGTTATCAATTTAATTTATATTATATTAGACAATGGAAGTCGGAACTGATGAAATACAACAGCTTTACGTTTATTTTTGAAATATTCTAATTTTTTTTGTTATGCATTGATATAAATAGCAAGGGCGTAGGTATATAAAAACTTGTTTCGGTGGGGGTACAAAACATTTTTCTGGACTATGAAATGAACTATATTTGTATACTTAAATGAATTATTTTGATATTTGACGGAATTGGGCGTTAATTGAAGAAAATGCATCCATGTCAAGAGACATTTTAGTGTGGAGTTTTCATTGGACAGTTTACCAAACCATAACACGTGGTAAGCTATACATTAGTTTCCTCAGGAGTGTTCAAACTGACTAAATTCCACCTAATTAGTAATTTATATCACAATTTGAATCATTTTACGTACATAATGACTTATAATTATTCCCAAGCTCAGGTATAAACTAATCAAAGATAGAAAATTTCACTAACTCATCAAATGAACATGTAATAAAGTAATTACCATTATCCACATCAGAAAACAGATTCAACATGGAGAAAAACCAACCATTCTGAAAGATTGATAACCTTTCTCTTCCCATTGTAATAACGTCATAGTTGTCGCGTCAGTCAACTAATCATTCTCTGCCAAAAGATGATTCGAAAATGTGAAATTGGTCTTCACATTCAGGAAACTACTCCTATGTTCTTTTGTTCTTTGGAAAAAGATTCCCGCCGTTTGGCCAATATGATGTTATGGGCTAGAACTCCTCTATACTCTTGATCTATCTGACTCTAAAGTTTTATCTTCGAAAATTGATGGATGTAGCCGTTACTACGTGGTAGGAGGTCATCATGAGAAATGAGAATTCAAACTTCCTTTGTTTTTATACCACTCGTTAACCTTGTTAATTTGTTAACTTGTTTAACTGTTTGTAGCAACGGTTCAACTATTTTTATATAGTTGAATACATTCGTAATCGACAGAAAAAAATGAACTGCGTAATGACTTTCATTTATCAAAATTGACAACTGCTTCATTAAACAAACATCAACATCTGAACACGTCTACAGGGCATACTCAAAAATCAAATGGAACAGTTCAAACAGAGCTAACTCTACCAAAATATTTTAAAAGTTACAAATTAATTTATTTCTGATTGTATGATCTGGGGGTATATTAGTTTGTATGTAAATATACCCCCAGATCAAACAATCCGAAATCAAGAAATGGGTAACTAACATATTTTAGTAAAAGAATAGAGATAATAGCGGGTTAGGAAAAATAATGTGGAAGGGGCATTCAGGTCATATGTCAGGTTATCTAATTTCTTTTTTAATGTCAAAGATAATGTGGACAAGATGGAAAAATCTGGACTTGAGCTTGAGTGTCCGGAGTGTAATTGTGTTTATGTGGGACAATGTGGCCAAAATTTCTCAAAACGCTATGTTAAACATGAAAGGTCTTTCAGATTAGATGAAAATGATTCGACGTTTGAAAACCATTCTTTGGAATGCAACCCAAATGAGAACGATACGGAAATTTCACACTATGCAGGCAAGGATTGGAAACTCAATTTTTTGGAAATTCATAAAAATAAGCGTTGCCGATGTTACCTACTCGCTGGTTTTCAGATTGACGTACCCACATTGTCACAGGTAAACATAATTCAGGTAATGAAGTCATTAGGGACCGTCTGTTATCACCTACAGTGGTGTATAGATATACAGGGTGTCAATTTGGAAACTTCCCACCTTTAATATCTTCCTTTCAGTGAACAATATGAGGAATCGAAAAAAACAGGTCGATTTTCTTGTCAACACTTTCAAAGTCTATTTTTAGCCCTCTTGGTTCAACTCCCTAGGAGGGGTAGATGTTACCCTTAGAATTTTAAATGGGAAGGGAGATCAACTGGCCCATCATTTTGATTGACGTTCAGTTCTGCTTCCAATGGTACCCTGACTTATTATTTTTGGATAAGCATTTTCCGAAAAATAGTCGATAAAATAATCTACTTTGCAACTGTTATTGACAGCAATGTGTTTGAAAATTATCTTCTGCCAGTGCAATATTCGATAGTCTGTGAAACGTACTATTGAACGCTGATAGCAAGGAATTATGTATGATAACGTTCGTATAAGGAAGTTAATAAAAATGATAATAATAAATGATTTTATTGAAATGTACTCAGTACAAGAGATACTAACCTAACCTAACAAATGACAGAGAATCAAGGCAGATATTGTGCTTCCATCCAAGCAAAACATATGTTGCTGTTTGGTAAACTGTCCAGTGAAAAAATCACAACGAAATGTAACTTGAATGTTTGCTTTGTTGATGATGACTAAAGAAAAGAGATTCAAATTGTCCATTGTCCATATCAACTGAAAAAAAAAGAGTTTTAATTGTGGATACAGGACCTTACCTTGCAATTTGCTATGGTTGTTTCAGGAAATGGAACACTAATTGCATCCTCTTCAAACATTGTATGTGCCGGACTTGCGGAACAACACGGGCATAGGTTTAGCTTTATGCAGTTTTTGAAGTGAGTATGAAACAAAAACTAAATGAATCACTTTTCGAAAACAATGAGAATACAATTTTTTTTCATTATGTTGAGACACTGATTAGCTTGTCGCCTTCAACGTCACATAAATTTGCTTTTTAACTTAACTTGATTTCAGGGTTGGGTTTCCAGTGATGTTAACCAGTACCATAGTAATAACTATATACTTAATACTGTGTCATGTAGTTTTCAGTTGGCACTAAGTTGTATTTTAATCTTATAATGTATCTACTTCCGTTTTTTATTTGAAAAATAAAATATCCTACAAGACGAGACTACATAAATTATTCCTTTGACGTGAACAACTATACTATTTTTGTAAAAGGAAGGAAGGAATACACAAAAATGTGGGTATCTTCCAAAGAAAGCAATTAATTTCAAAATAAACTCTTCAAAAGATGTGAGTAGCATACCTACAAATCAGTAACTTTGAGACACAAACTGGAAAAAAGGCCCTTTCAAAATAACTACTTTTATAAATTGAAAGGGTTATATTTTTAGGAGTGACAAATTTTTAGGAAAGAAAGTTTTTGGCTTTCTACTACTCCAGATTGATACCGAAGAGCCTTAATGCAAGTGTCTTACGGCGATGATGTCCACCAATGAGGATGACAGTGTTCCTTCTGAGTAAAATTTTATTTCTTTCATTAATTATTTCCTGTAGAAATCCTGTGAATAACATCTGATTCTATTCCATACGAATGTTTGGAATACAAACTGAGTAGAGAAAGTAGCTGCAAAGCACTTATCCTAAAATTGACATGTATGTATGAATGGTATTATGTACAAAAAACATATGCATGTAACATTTAGAAAAAATGACAAAATTAAAAATGTTATAAAAAATTATGTGGAAATTGTAACACTTTAAAAATGCGTGTGTATATAAATAAAATAAGTCAAGTATCATAAAGAATACACAATGCAATAATAATAATAATAATAATAATAACTTCGTTCACTAAACAGGTAGCTGTACAGAATACAAAATATAAATACATTTTAAAATAATTATTAAATGAATAAGACAGTACAAAACAAAAAAAAACATAACACATAGTGTAAAATACTGTAATTAAAAAAATATTTTCAAAACATGGAATGATAGATGAAAAAAACCATAGTAGGTAACATAAAAATTGGGCGAGACGAATTATATTCCCTACAAAGTCTGAAATGTCCAATGTATTCCTTTGTGGAATGAAAGCAATGCGTCAAAAGTAAGTTATTCATCCTTATTTCGAATAAATTTATACTTAATGATTTCAATTTTGGTGGCAGTATATTGTAGAGATAATAATTCTGCTTCTTTGGTAGGATAGCTATGTATGTCCGATTGCTTGGTAAGCATCGAGGAGTTTTGTGAATCTCTGTTAGAACTTGAAAAATGTACGAACACGGCAAGGACATTATTCTGTGTTTAATGAACAAAGGTTGGCAGCATAGTATCATAGCAAGCTAAGAGAGTTCATTTTGAGATTAGTTACTTTCTCACCTTCTTTGGAATATTACCACATTTTTGTATGAAGATGGAGAAGTGGAAACCCAAAAAATTTCTTTCTCAAAAGTTAATCACTTCTGAAAATATACTCCTTTCAACTTAAACAAGATTCCTATGACTGGGATTTAATCAAATGAGCGAAGGAATGTCATTACGTACTGTCATTAATGAAATGAGTAGATTCAACTCATTCGTGACATTATTATTTATTTATTCATTCAAAATTTGGGATACAAACAGGTAAATACCCATCCACTAAAAGTAGTTGTTACAGAGATAATCAGTGCAGCAGATACAAGAAAAAATAAAAAATAATGAATTTACAAATTTCGTACGCACTAACCAATTATTCATTATTTTTGCTATGTGTTCAATATTCTTTTCATAGTTACTTTGAAGAATATTACCTCCACAAATGCTCTACCAGCTTTTCAACAGTGGAGACGGGAGTGGGTATAAAGAAAGAAGCAAGGAGTAAATTAATTTTAGAATCATTTATTGATGAACGTTATGGGAAAGAGAGCGTCGGCAAATATAAAGAAAAGCATTTTTTTTTAACAATAATAGAGGGTAAAGAAAAATTGTAACGAAGATTGTCAGTTCTAACTTCCGTGACCAATCTACAAAATTTGATTTATTCACAAGGAAAAATAAATGATATTAAAAGAAAGGATTTTGTCACAATGATTTCCTGGTTGTCTAATTCAACTGATGAATTATGTACCCTCTAATTTGCATACCTTCGATTTACAGTTGCTCAAAGGTAGCAAAGGTTTTAAAATTTCAACACAATACACTAAACTAATATAATTGATACTAAGTAAAAGTAGGTACTTTATAGCTAGATGTAGTGGGTTGCGCAGTAGCGCTGACAGTTTTGGTAGTGTTGTGATGTTAATGCGTCCCGTTCAGACCCAAATGAACGATAAAAAGGAATAATATTACCTTCTTTGAGACATGATGCTTACAATCATCCGCTTACAATCATCTAACAGTGGTGAGTCATCTAGGAGTCCAAGAAGTGGAGATTCGCCAACCGCTATTCTCAAAGTTAAGGAGATTTTAAGGGCGTTATCAGTTAGCAACGAACAGGCAAATGGAAAATGAAGGCCTAAAAATTCATACATGTCTGAACATAATTTCTTGCAAGCAAGAAGGTCGTATCAATAAAACACAAAATGTTTGTTCATACCTGAGATGGAGTGTGGCCTTTGAGATGTCCGAGTTCTTCGACAAGGGAAACTTCAATTTGAAAGTTTCGAGTAATAAATCCTACGACAGTAGATAATTGATTATCTCCCTTGAGATAAATCAATTGTCGATTCAGGAATACTTTGGAATCTTCTTTGAATCCGCAAAATTGCGATGTTCTTCCCGTGTCTGGTACAAAATATCTACGTTACTACAGTATTTGTTGAAAGAATCACACATTCTAGAAACTGGGGTGTTTCTGCTTGAATTTGAGTTGAAATTCGGACTGGCAAGTAATTTTCTGTTTCTAATGTTCCTATGAGGAACGTTATCTAGATTGGTGGTGAAGAGGCAATAGAGAATGAAAATGAAAGTGTTCCAAGTGGATCTCCGGAACGAAATTTTGCGAACAAACTTCGAACAGTACGTACATTAATGCCCAACATCACAGAGTCATGCACTCTACAAATGCAATAAGCATATATACAGACGGCCTGAAAACCAAAGAAGGCTCAGGATGTGAAGGGTACTCCAGATCAATAAACCTGAGGATTAAGTGGAAATTGGAAAAAATACCAGCGTGGTTCAAACAGAACTGGCTGGTATCTCAATTGCCACAAAAGAAATAACCAAGAAAAGAATTTCTGGCGAAAACATAACAATCCTCACTGACAGCAGACAAGTCCTATTAGCCTTGAACAGACAACGTGTTACTTCAGGGCTAGTACTAGAGTGCCCATGCTCAATACCTAAAGAGATGAGATGAAATCAAAAGATGCAATCTTGCCAGGATCACCCTGGGCGACCCTGGAAAGCTGGCGCCGAAGAAATATCTGGCGATGACCAGGAAAAATCTATGTTTAACAATAGGATTTCTGACTGGCCACTGTCAACTAAGGAAACGCCTCCATTCTATGGGGCTAGTGGACACACCTCTATGCACCTGTGTGAACAGGAAGATGAAATTGTCAGGCAAGCCCTATGCGAATTTCCGGAGTTATCGTCAATAAGAGAGTGTGTGTTCGGCAAGTTTACACCTGCTTACCACCTGCTTTACACCTGTTTACCACCCGACGAACTGCCGACGGTACTAAACTTATGATTTGTACATCAAGAATAAAAATAAAAAAAAGCAAGTACTTATTATTAATACATATAATCAGGAATGATGGGTTCATTATATGTTAAATAATTATAACTTATTTTCATAATTCATTTTTTATAAGTATAAAATGAAATACTGTCTTTTTACCAATATTAGTGAATCGAATGTGAAATAGTCATCAAAATAAGCAACATGCATTAAAATTACTATTCACAAATTTTACATTCACAAAATTCCGTTTTGGATATAAATTTTGATTAATGAAATAGCATTTACTTCTCATATATCCTATGGATATCCATAAGATATCCTTCGACGGATATTCATACGCTTGTCCTTCACGGACATCCATCGGATATCCATTTCAATACCGGGATATCCTGGACCTGAAATGGATATAAAACGGATATCCATAGGACATCCTGTGTTATCTGGGAAATTGCAAAGAAACGACCGCAAATGGCAAAGAAAAAAATGGTTTCATCAAGACAACACATTGTGTCACAAGTCAATCGAAACAATGGCAAAACTACATGAATTGAACTTCTAATTGCTTCAACGTCCACCGTATTCGCCAGATTTGGCTCCCAGCGACTACTGGCTGAGTGAAGAGGTTATTACTGAAATTGAGGTCTATTTTGATTGTGCGGCTCTTGATGGAGATTATGTTGGTGATTAAAGTCATTTTTGAACAAAAAAAACTCGTTTTCTTTCTTAGACCCGGGATTTTTCAGCCCATGTGTTATTTCATATATTGGGGGTCTAGGCCAAGAGCTCACCATGATCATAACCGACATTGTACACGCATCTTTACTACTAAGACCACTGATATTGAATTTTAATTCAAAATAGGTGAATGAATCGAACAAAGGGCACCTTGAAATCATGATTCTGGAGTTGCAACAGACAGTGACAAGCCTACACTAATAGCTCCGAACCAATTTCAACACAACAAGGTGAAACTGATAAAGCGAGCTATATAGGTGATAATTTTGAATATTCAGAATAGAATTAATCTAAAAATGTTCGCGTTGTGTTCCATACTGAGCTTAAGTAAGTTATAACTGTTAACATTTCTCGCAGTGTTTATACTTTGGATTATCTTGATTATTTTATTGTTGGTACCTAGTATTTCTGTTGTTAAATTTTACGTTTACATATCGTTAAACTTTATGGATGAGAGATTATACATTGATATTTCGCGATTTTTCAATATACTCGTGTATACCTGATGGGATCTACTTAATAATCTAATTCAAATTTACACATTTATATGTATTTACAGATAAACATTAATTATAAAAAAAACATCACTATGACTGTCATATGATACAGACACATTACCAATTAAGTTAGGTTAGGACAGATCAGGTTAGGTGAGATTATACGTTGATATTTCACGATTTTTAAATATACTCGTGTAGGTTTATGTGAATCTACCTAATTATCTAATTCTATAATACAGGCGTATAATTAAGTTAGGTTAGGACAGATTAGGGTAGGTGAGGTTTGGCTGAAACAATCTGTTTTATTTACTAGGCTTTGCCTGTCAAGGTTCGCTTTTCAGCATAGAGTGAGGTTATGCAAGGTCACAGAAAGCTCAGAATTTAGTGAGCGTTCTAAAATATAGTCAAATTTTTTGGGTTTATTCATTTCGTTGGGATGAACGAATGATTATCGATAGTGATTTTTATAAGATTCAAAATAAACATATGTTTTAAAGTAATCATCATAAGTGTTAGATTAGGTGTGAGGAATAACACGTTAAAAAGTGAGATCTCGTTAATCCTTAGCTCGCAAAAGTTTCGACTACTGAGGGTTGTCGTTCGTAGGGGTGCGACAGCTGGTCAACGGAAAAACAGACTTTAAACAGATTTTTGAACAGATATAACATCTGAATATTATGAAAATGATTAAAATAATATTCTGAAGTGAAGAAAATGAAAAATGGTTTAATTGTTGAAATACGGAACATAATACGGATAATTGTTCGAACATATTCAGGATTACATTCTGTTTTATTTTCTATGCGCTGAATATAGTGAGAAATATGTATTGTAATCAAATCATTGGAAATTTTCTATCCAATTTTGTATTTTTTTGTGTACCTGAATACTGACTCATTAAAATTTTCTAGGTATAATTCTCCACTGGGTACAACATAAGCTTTGTTTCTCAAGAAAAATGAAAATTCAACTCGTATGTTACTGAATACAAATTCAATAAGATGAACGATAGTTGAGTTAATGCCAAAATTGGTATTTCTCAATTGAATCTGAAAACTGAAATTTTCGAATTATTAACAGTTGTTAATGATAACGCCGACTGGAGTTTAATTATATTCGGTTCTAATCAAAATACTCTCATCGGTTGGATTCCGTATCAACAAACCTGAACGTGAAATCGCATCATATAGTTTCACAAATTCTGACAACTCGAAAGATCAAACGATAGTCACCGAGATTTATGAAACAAGTAATATAGATTGTGGCAAAAAAAATCTCATTCGGGACTTTCCTGACTCTGAAAACATGATAATAAATTGCTCCACAATTGGTTTAATTCATTTCATATCTAAGCAGAAAAATTTGTTCTTATCATTTGTAAACAATTTCAAGGATATCTGACGAATTATCATAACGATATATCGCCTGTTTTTTAAGTAGAAATTGGGTTATATAAATAAATGATACATGTATATAAATGAACAACCATCAATCTCAAAAATGATGTTTTGAATCAGAATAATGGTAGTGATCCTTGAGAGAAAATTCCTGCTCAAAGTACATGGTGAAATCGCATGTATCTTTCTACATCAGAAATGTATCATTGTATTTTAGAAGATAAAATTAAAAGATGAAGTAGTCATAACATCAAATTGCCAAAAACGACTTTCCTCGATGGGAAGACTTAACAGATTGTTTATGGTCTGGATTCCTGGCCATACTGGTTTGGAAGGAAATTAGGCTGCTGACTCCCTTGCAAAGGAGGGTGCTGCAAGTAGCTTCATTAGACCAGAACCTATCATTGGCATCGATTTAGGCTTTGCCAAACAAAGATTGAACACCTGGATGGTAAGAAGATTTATGGACTTCTGGCAGACTCTTCCAGAATTGGCTCACTCCAGCTTATTACCAAACAGTTATTGGACTACAGTAGGGATGAACTACGAAGTCTAACAGGCCTTCTCACAGGTCACTGTCATTTGAATCATCATATGCAGAGACTTAGACTATCGGAAGACAGTCCTGAAAGACTACTGCCTTAAAGACCACTTACCATACAAACCCAGCTTCTTTACGAAGCTGGGTTTATTTGGTCGAGTGTGAATAGGCGTGAGCCACAATAAACCCTTGCGGGTTGCGGTAGAGGGTCGAATAGACTCACTCACTTTGGACCTAACCTGACCTAACTCATAACATGAAACTCCCACATTTTTTTAACTGAAAATTTGTATCATGACCTACAAAATTTCCTGATTTGAAATATTTTCAATTCATCTTATCCAGCTTTTCAAAAATTTGATTCCATGTATAAAAAGACAGAAATTAGCTGTCAAAATATCATCAAGGAGTTGTAAAAAGTGCTGTCATTGTTTGATAATCAGATTTGCACATGGTTGTTTTTCGAATGTAACAGTTGATGAAATTATGAATCTCAGAACATAAAAAAGTTTTGAGATACCGAAAACGAATTCAGCCTATAAATTGATGGATGTAGCCGTTACTACGTGATATAGGATATCATCATGAAAAATGAGAAATGAAACTTCTTATGTGAAAGTGGTATAAAAACGTAGGAAGTTTTGATTCTCATTTTTCATAATTCAGCCTATGCTTGGCACCTTTTAGAGAATAACCACGATTTTAATATGTACTACAACATATCACATACAGAAAATGAAGGACAAAAATGAAACCTCCTAACATCTCTGGAGATCAAAAAAGGCAAATATTGAATTTTTTTAAAACGATCAACAAGAAGTTATTCATTCACCATTATTGAACTTGTTCTCATATAATGTCATCAAATGTTGCCATGAAAATAATATTGTATCAATTGTGCTTTCTAAATCTAATCGATCGTCAACCCGAAGCTAAATATCGAGAATTTGCCTTTTTTCGCAAGGTCACTTGAGCTAAGTATTGCGGAAAGTACGGCCCATGAAGGTCTACGCCTGTAGCAAAAATCAAATATCTGCATTCAAAAATGACCAAAATACAGGGATATTTTTATCTTAAGTGTGCCACACTGTATATACCAATTGTGAAATACATCTTGACATTCTGAGATCATCACCCAGAAATCCACACCAATAGATTTCACTGTGTTGAACTGAAGATGGTAAGGAGCAATTTTCAAAGAATAGAATATGGTGTACCCCAAGGAACTGTCTTGGGACCACTTCTGTTCAATATATATTTGAATGATCTATTCAGAATAAACACAAGTGGTCAAATTATTACTTATGCGGATGATACTGCAATTTTCTGCAGTCATGAAGACTGGCTATCACTTAAAATTCAAGCAGAAAGCGATATCCGTAATACTCAAGCCTTTTTCAACTATAGACTTTTAATAATTAACTTTAAAAAAAGATTTTTTCTACCCATACATATTGATGAGAGAAGTACCCCTTCTTATGATAGCCTGCAAATCACTGAAGGCATCTCAATATGCAGTTGTAATAAGATCAAATATCTTGGTGTTATGATAGACAATAACCTGAAATGGAATAAACAAATCGAATATATCACTAAGAAAATACAGTTTTTAATTTATAAACTCAAAAATGTTAAATATATTCTAGATTTCAAAGCAATAAGAACGATATATGAGGCGTTAGTGGAACCACATATTGTGTATGGAATATTAGCATGGGGAGGTTAAAGTAAGTCTTACCTCGAAAAATTAATCATTGTTCAAAAGCGCCTACTTAAAATTATATTCAATAAAGATAAAAAATATCCATCAAACAGCATAATTCCAAGCACGAATTGAAGAACCCGGAACACCAATACAATACAAGGAACAGACAACTCACATACTTGACTCCTTTTATGAGAAAATCAAAAGAAAAAAAAGTCTAACATATTTGAGTCCCAAACTATACCAATGTCTTCCAGTTAAAATTCAAAATATTTCAAGGCCAACTACATTCAAGTATCACCTGAAATTGTAATTTTTTCGTTGCCCAGAACAACAATTCAGTCTTATTGACTGATCATGCCATACAAAAGAAAAATCTGATACTTACCTCATATTTTAATATACCTCATTGAATATGTACACATCTTTTATATCTATATAGCTCTACATTTATATTTCATATTCATTTTGGTTTTATATATATATATATATATATATATATATATATATATATATATATATATATATATATATATATATATATATATATATATATATATATATATTTGTATATATATATATTTGTATATATATATATATATATATATATATATATATATATATATATATATATATATATATATATATATATATATATATATATATATATATATATATGTAGCCCCATTTCATCCAGGCACACTACAACCACTACAGGCGGGAGTGGTTTTTTCACATGTTTATTTACTGCTGACTGCTTATGTTTATGTACCTTTCATTTCATTTCTAAAAAACGTGTATTATTTATTTTATTTATTTATTTTATTTATATCCCTGTTCTACTATATCATTTTGCATCATTTACGACTGGACTGATCTAGTCATCACCCCAAGACGATTGTGGATACCAACAATCAAAATGTCGTGAAGTAACTTGGCTTGGAATCTCTTAACTTTTTATTTTTATTTTTTGTTCGATTATTCAATTTTTACTTGTATTCTATTTCACTATTATTTCATTTCAGGTTTCTTGCTTAATATAACTGTTATTAATCTGTTTAAAATCTGTTTTTCCGTTAACCAGCTGTCGCACCCCTACGAACGACAACCCTCAGAAGTCGAAACTTGTGCGAGCTAGGGATTAACGAGGTCTTACCTTTTAACGTGTGATTCCTAACACGGAATTATTAATGAAAAGAGAATGCGGATGTGCCAATTTAAACAACGGAGACTATGAAAACTAGACTATGGAAGGGTTGCAAACTCAATTATTTAGAAGCCTTGGAAATTAACAAGCATGAACATTGTGGGTGCAACCTGTTAAATGATCGATCTCCGGTTTTTAAATTGGCACATCCGCATTGTGAACTTTAAATTCAAGTATCAATCAAGTACCTGAATGGTACATATTGGCGAATGTAATGGATCATTGTTAGTTTATTGTATTAGTTTGAGAATGTCCATATAGAACGTAACTGCAGTAACGTTAGTTACAATTAAAAGTGGTAAAACACATAGAAATTTTCATTTCTCTTTTCATTATGATCTCCTACCACGTAGTAACGGCTACATCCATCAATTTATAACTGTTATTTTCAGCTATTCATTTTTCAATTCTTATCTTTTAGTTCTCTCAGGGATTTCAAATCATTTTATACAATATCAGACAATGGAAGTCCGAACTAATGAAGTTCATCATGAAACATTGTCAATAACCTTCAAACGAACGTTTCAATAACTTGTTTTGCCGATTTTTAACTTTGTATTCGAAAAAATCTAAACACATTAGATAATTAAATTTCGTTAGTTTTATTAAAGGACTCAGTACACGCAACTTCCAGAATCATAGGAGGAAGGTCTGTTCAGATTGAAGAATTCCCCTATCAGCTGAGCTTGAGGTGAGTTGATAGTTACCTTTATGAGAAAAATAGGAATATTAGACGATATTTCCCTGCGACTATGTAGAGTAAGATAAGTATGTAAGTAGAAAGAAAAGTCTCAAAATCCAAACTCTAAGACTCATAGACGGGCTATCCCAAAATTGTTTCAATATCAAACACCAAATTAGAAGTAATTTTCTGATTTCTTATAGCTTTCATCAGACTTCAGAAGCCTGCTATAGGCTTATACCTCTTCAGGGTTAGTGAGTTGTATGTGTGGTGTCTGGTGTAATGATGTCCAGAGTAGTGTTGTTTTAGTTGTCATGTGTTCCTCTTATTTTTTGTCTTTCCGAGTGGTCCGGGTCAGTTGCAGTGGTCATTGGGGTTTTTTGGGTACGTGTTGTAAGGCTGGGGCTCATGGCTTCAGATTTCAGCTCCTTCCAGGACGCAGCTGTCCGCAATCTGATTCCAAGTGGGTATTCCTCTAGGATATCCTGAATCTGCTCCGGCGGATCTTCCACTGTTCCCAGGAGTCTGGCTGGGGGAAATGGGAGCTTCTTCCTAGGAAACCTTCTGGGTCCTCCACGAGGATTCCACGGTGTGGTCAGCAAGTTGATGGCATCGGTGTTGCTACTGCTCATCGTTCTAGTCGCGTATCGTCCCTGAAGTTCCTGAAATTGTAGGTTGATTGCTGTAGTGTTAATTAGGTTATATAAGTTTTGAGATGGGTAACGGTAAGAGAGGTTGTGGATGTTGCGTAGGATTTTTCTCTCGGTAGTTAGGATACGGTGGGATAGTCTCGGGGGAAGCGTACAGTGTATCATCGCTTTGTAGGACTGATCTCATGAAAGATTTATAAGTATGTAGGAGAGTTTTACTGTCGCATCTCCCGAGCTTGCCTCTCAGTGCTTTAAGCAGGTTTGCTATTTTCTGGACTCTGTTCAGAGTTTGTCTCAGGTCGTCCTTCCAGTTGAGGATTCTTGTGAAAGTGACCCCCAAGTAGGACACTGAATCCTGGAGTATGAGGTTTTCTCCTAAGAGTATGAGGTTCAAGTTATCGGGATTTGGTTTAGGGCGGGTAGAGGTGTGAGGTTGTCGAAATGGGATGGTTTGGGTTTTGGTGGGATTAATTTTGATATCAATCAAAGAAGGACATATTTCGAAACGTGACAATTTCTGTGGACGGTTCAAATCGTTGGAACCTACTTTTTCGAGCTTATCGACTTTTCAATAGGTATTGAAACATACCATATGTAAACATAGTAGACTGTATAGTAGCTCAAGCTATGATAGGTTCTACCAGAATTGTATCGGAATTGACTTGGAGAGCACTCTAACGTGTATGATAAGTCTTTTCCTATACAGAAGCGTAAAAAGCCGTGGTTGACGAAACAACTGAAAAAGTCCTCAAAAAACTTACGCTCACTGCATTACATTAGGAAATTTACGAATAACCAATTTATCTGTATGTACCTCACGAGGTACTGTAAAATTAATAAATCAACTATCAGGTTAGTGAAGAAAATTTACTACAGAAACAGAATGGAGAATCAACTAACAGAATTAAAGAGACTTGGTCCATAATGAATGACCTCAGAGAAAAACCAAAGAAAACAACGGTTGATTTCCCATTAAATCCTAACGAAATTAACGAATTCTACTGCACCATTGCTCAAAAGCTAAGCAGCACTATTAGCGTGCCCTGTGACCCTTTAATCAATATAGAAAATATTAACATTGATGATAGCCTCATTTTATATAACACAGATATTCATGAATTAATTGAAACCTTGAACGACATATAAAATAAAAATACCGCTGGGTATGATGAGATTTCGGTAAAAATACTTTCGAATCTACCAGGAGATGCATTGGAAATTTTAGTTAATCTCATCAATGCCTTCTTCGAAACTGGCTCATTCCCTCCTTCTTTTAAGACTTCAATTGTTATTCCCCTACATAAAGGTGATCATTTTCATAATCCCTCCAATCTGCGGTCCATTTCTCTAATTCCGTTCCGGACGGAAAAAGACACAAGTGATGCAATATTCTCTTTCCTTTATAAACTTCATTCAGAAATAAATGCTGGTGAAGTAGCTGCCGCAATTTTCTGTGACCTTTGGGAGGCTTTTGATTGTCTTAATCATGAATTATTACTCAAAAAACTTCACCGGTATGGCTGCAGAGGGGTTTGAATCGCACTTCTCAGGCCGAAGTCAAATGGTAAGAACATCGGAACGCTCAGAAAGCAGGGCAATCACATCTAGTGTGTCACAGGGTTCTGTGTTGGGTTCAGTTCTGTTTTTGTTATATATTAATGATTTGACTATGATAGATATATCTGTCAGCTTTACTCTATTCGCGGATGATATAAAAATATTGTCGAAGGAAAAAACCTAGCAGAGCTACATAAAAAGAAATCATCTGATTTAGAAAAGGTGAGAAATTGCTATGATGCTAATTTATTATCCGTGAATATCTCCAAAATTCCAAGGCTCAAATTTGATGAACACGTCAGACAACTCCTCCGAATGTTATGCAATGAGGGTGGTTTCTAACGAGCTGGGTTTTCACACAGCAAAAACGGTTTACTACGCTTTAATTGTATCCTAAATAAGATATGGAATACCATTTTGGGGAAAATGCAGTACAACCCTTCTCTCATCTGTGTTGATACTACAGAAAAGGACAGTAAGGTGTCTTTGTAAAGTCAGGCCTAGGGAATCATGCAGAAATTTGCTAGCTGATAGACCCTATCATAGCTTGCAAGCATGAATCATTTTAAAACGCGTATTCAATTTTATATTTATTTTCATTGTATTTGTACCTGTTTTTATTCAAACCTTCATTAATTGTCTATACACCATTAGTTATGCTTATATTTATACCTATAAATCTTTGTCGATGGGATACAAAATCATCTGACAATAAAGTATATTTTGATTTGATTTGATTTTCATTTGATTTGATTCTTGATGGGTCGGTCTCCACCATAGTCCTACAATCCTCGTCTTGGATTACTATCGGTCGACCACCACTTCGGAGTTCATCTTCGAGGCTGAAAAATCGCAAATCATCGTTAAATAGTGTGTTCATTAACACGTTCATTACCAAATGACTGGTTGATTTTTCATGATGTTTTGGCAGTGCCTTGTTTCAGTTTGAATTTCTTTGAGAAAAATTGGTTTGGTTGTGAATCTCATGGCAAACTTGATGTAGATTTTGAAAGGCGCGTAACTACGTTATTTTTGGTTTGATGATGAATACAAAAAACCTTTGGCATTCGATTGAATTAGAAATATTCAAAGATTCTTATCAATTAAAACATTTTTTGAATTAATTGAAAACGCGGCCGATATCTTCAATAAAAAATAGTTGGCAGTAGTGCCGACTTGAGTTTGGTCACAGTGTATGTTGAACCAAGTTCATTTCTGGAAATTCATTTTAGTTTCGAGGATGATTGAATTTTTATTGTTTGATTCAGGTATAACGGGACACCGATATGTGGTGCAGCATTAATAACCAAAGATAGAGCTTTGACAGTAGCACATTGCTTTCCGAAACAAGGATTGTATTCCGTCCGAGCAGGAAGCCGTAGAACGGATGAAGGAGGAATTGTAGTTAATGTTAAACAAGCCATATTGCATCCGCGAAATAATCTCCAGAACGACGATTTCGATATCGCCATCATCAGGTTGGAGAAACCCTTGAGGTAAGGAGCTGTTATATTTCAAATCATTAATGAACTGAACCGTTACTTGATGAAAATGTTCGTGAAATTTGTGTCATTATTATCAGTTTTTATATCATATGCCAGACACTCATGCAAATGGAAGTTTAGATGCCAGTTGGATTCCTTTTATCACGCATCTGGTGTCATGTACGAATGTTAATAATCTCGATAAACTTATCTTGTAACCATTTTCCGCACTCAGAAATGTAAATGTTTCATAGGTGCCTTGATATGAGTTTATATAGTGGCGACAAAAATATTTCAAGATATTTCAAACAATGTTTCTCAGATCATCTTTGTTCGTGACAGCTTTATCAATAAAACGTTCCTTAATCGTTACCATTGGAAAACACGTTTTTTCTCGAGGTGATAGAAAACAAGTATAATCCGATGTTACGAGAGCCCAGGTATCAGTTTCCACTGAGAAAATGAATGTTGTACACTCTTCAGAGTAGTAGTTGGTTAAAGCCGATTTCAGAACCTTCCCCACCACGTTTAACCTCGAAACGACCTTTACATACGTCGCACGACGTAGCCAAGGTAACTTAAGAGAGTGTTTTGAGTCTGACCTTGAACGCGCTTGACCTACGTCGTAGGACGCAGGCAAGATGAATTTGAGGTAGTCTTTTGGAATTGACTTCGAATGACCTTCATTCACTTCCCAAATTTCCGACAAGGGAACTTTGACCACGAATGAGCTCGAGTTAGTTACGCGGTTATCCTGATGTTTTGAACCTATACGACACAAGCCAAGGTGAGTGTTTTGTGTTTGACCTTCAACGACTTCGACCTTTGAATGAATTTAAAGTAGTTTTTGGTTATAACTTCAAAAAACTTTGATTCACATCCCATTTTATGCGGCTATCTTGTAGTCTTAAGGATTCGACCTTGAAAGAAGGAACTTTCGAAACTTGATGGAGTTTATATTGAACCTCTTTTAAAATATTGCTCACATATATAATGAGCTCCGCTCCTGAGCAGACTCAGAGGCTAGTAGAGTCTCTCCAGAAAAGAGTCATCTGCATGAATGAAGACCCAAATGTCAAATGCAACTTTGATAGCATGAAACATCAAAGAAAGGTTGGAGCTTGGCGATATATTTCCGAAGTACGAGGCAGAATACAGCTGATCATAGCTTCAAAATTCAACTCAACTTTAAAACATACTTTTCAAAAACAGTTGTGAACTTGGTGTGATGGTTTTCCTAAGAAAATAGCAGAACCCCAGATTTTCCAATATTTGTATAAGAGCTAGTTTTCTGCTTTGGTGGTCTGAGATGATGCCTTGTCGTCTTTAATCATGCCTACCGGAGGTTAAGACGAAACGTCACGTATAAAAAACTAACTTGCAGACGTCGGTTAAGGAAACTTTCGGCTATGGAAGTTTATATTCTTTTCATTAGGTATTAATCATCATCTCATGCATGAGAATTTCTGAATGCTCAAGAAGTATTGTTCAATTTTGTTATTTCACACCACCCAAGCACAAACAAGTGTTGCGATTTTCTTAATCAGCCGACTCGTATCTTTTCTACTTTCCAATTTTCCCTGGCCACCCTTATCTTGGATACGCAGTATATACACTTTCTTGATTTTCAGTTTTTCGAAAACAATTCAGCCTGTTAAACTACCCAAAAACAACGAGTGTCCACTGGCAGGAATGAAAGGATTTGTATCAGGATGGGGTAGTATCTCATCTGTTTATACGTACATCCCTGATACTCTTCGAGCAGTTGAACTTCCAATACTCCCACAACAGTGGTGTCAGGCAAGCTACAGACATGTTCAAATTACTCCAAGGATGTTCTGTGCTGGATACAGAGAAGGAGGAAGAGATTCTTGTCAGGTAGGTTTTTGGTTGATGATTGATTAGGTTTTATGACGTCAAGGGCGATCCAGATTTGGTTATGACATCGAAACCAAAGTCTAATTGTCCCATTGGAAAATCCCAGAGGAGCTAACACCAAAAAGTTCGATCAAATGTCAGGGTATTGCTCACTGTTTTCTTCGATTACCGTAGCGTAGTACAACAGGAGTTCTTGCCACATGTTTGTCCTTGCTTGTTCTTGATTTTTGTACCATAAACAACGTAACGACATCGTAATCAAGCATCAGCCATTGTATTCACCAGATTCACCCCCTACTCCTTTTTTTGTTCCCAAGATTGAAAAGAACCATGAAAGGATGGCGTTTTGCGACGATTGAGGGGGAGAAAAACTGAATCAGAGAGATCTCAAGAACATACCATTATATCTGAAGGTAAATACTTTGAAGAGGACAAAATCGGAATTGATGAATGAATAAATATTTCTTGAGAAAAATTAAAATTCACACCATTTTTGGAACAGAGTAGTACACAGCAGAAATGGAAGAGACCATTAGGATATTCATAACTGATAGGAAACAGTGCGTCAAAATAAATGAAACACTTACTGTACCATAGAATATGGAGTCCCCCAAGGAACAGTATTGGAGCCTTTCTTATTTAATATCTACTTGAATGATTTGTTTAGGGTCAATTCAGTTTCGCTGATGACACAGCCGAATTATATCGCGCTGATACTTGGAAAGAATTGAAGAACAAGATTGAGATAGATTTCATAAAAATTGACAGTTGGTTTAAAAGCAGGTTGCATCTTTCACTTATTTCAGCAACAACTTGCCAATTCATACTTCTTTGGAAATCCATAATGACAATGACACAATGACTATAACTATGAAAGAACATATAAAATATCTTGGCATAATAATAGATAAAAATGTAAGATGGAATAAGCACACAGAATATGTTGCGAATGAAATGAGGTTTCTACTGAACAAATTTAGGTTTTTCAAAAAAATTTTTGACATAGCACAGCTACGAATATTATATTTCACTCTAGTATAGTCCCATATCAACTAGGGAATAATTGTATGGGGAGTGGGGGGTATTACTGATAATCATCTCAGGTTATCAATGTCACTCAAAAAAAATTCTCATCAAAATTATTTTTAATAGAGACAATACATATCCGTCTGAAACACTTTTTACAGAATCTAAATTTTTTACATGTAGACATCTATATTTTCTAAGTCTTGCAATGCATCATAGAAGATATGAAACAAAATCATTGTCTTTGGATCACTTGCACAATACCAGATTCAAGCAAAAAACCTCAAGGATTCCTAAAGTAAGCACATCTCGAAGTCAAATATTTCTCACATACTTGTGCTCTATTGCCTATGCAGAAGTTCCATTTGAAATAAAGTATATTACAAGTGATAACAGATTTAAAAAAGAACTGAAATTATGGCTAACTAATATAACAATAGGTATAATAAATGAAATATTGGAACGAACAAAAAATGAAGTAGTTATACAGAAAGAAAAAGCACATGTTCTCACAAAAAAATGTAAATATTTACAAGTATAAATGGAAATAATTTCACAATTCATGATCTACACCAGCTTTATACGTATATTTGAAATTTTATTCATATGTTTTAATTTACATGTGTCATTATTGTTCACCATAATCTGTACTGTTGCAATCTTTCTGAACAGGGACTTATCTTATAGAATAGACAGCAACTCTACAAAAGTGCAGGACCATATTAAGAACAGAACATTCAATGAAATATATATGACATATGGCTTTCAATTACTCTACGTTTATGGTGTATGAATGATAAATGTTATGACCGATAGTTTAGTTTGTATTGTTGTTTGTTCACTGATTCATGTTCATGTTATTTTAATTTTTTTTCCATCTCAACTGACATCATACACAAAACGTCTTAACTTTTTGTTTATTGTTTCAGTTTTTTTTTTGTCATACACAAGCTCTATGAGCTTCAGTGTCTTGTCATGTTTATTTCTGCATTTCTTCTTTTTTATATGTATATGTATTCAATCTTATGAAATAAACATTATTATTACTATTATTATTATAACTGTAGAGAGAGGTTTACATAAAGTATAAACATCTCCAAGTATCATGAAAACTTTGATTCTACCGATTTCTGTTTTATATTTGGTATGATTTTCCGTTTCGTAAACACATGCTTTCACTAAACTGTGCTTAACAAATAAAACTATCAAGTTGGAATTATTCCTAAGGATTACTATTACAACTTCAATTTTCCCTGCCCAATCATTATTGAATGATCATTATTGAATGATTAGGCACGGACTTATTGTAGTATCAAGAATAAAAACAACACCAATCAAAGTATCATAAGGGGTACTTCGTTTGGATTTTTGATATTACGGTAAGCCGCGCTTAAGAATAAAATGCGGAAGCATGCTTATTAGAAAGATTTTTTTTAGAGATAGCTTACAAATGACGTACACTTTGATTTTCCTAAAGAAATATTCTTGAGAATCATCAGAAATTCGGCTACAGATGTGACTTTTTTCAGGGTGATTCTGGAGGACCTTTCGTGTCAAATGGCACCCTTTTTGGATTGGTTTCCTGGGGTTTCAACTGTGCCGAGCCTGGTTATCCTGGAGTTTACACGAACATAGCAAGTCTTCGGAAATTCATAAAAAATTATACGGGTGTTTGACATGTCGTTTCATTTCATTTCTAAACACTATTTGCTAACTTTTATCCACTGCAATGAATAATGATCGTTGAATCACGATTCAATTCTTCTGTTTGTTCATAATGAGGCGATCAAGTACCATCGAAAAAAAAAACACTCAACAACTGAAAGTGAGGTTCTTCATGGTCTACAGAAACTCTTTAATACGGTTTGCTAACTGTCGTTCGTCGTTCCACAAATATTCAAGGTTTTACGTATTTATTATTTATTAATAACTAGTTGTTGCCCGTGGTAAAACGTGTGCGATTATTTAATGAACAGGAAGCTGAATAGGAAGGTGTTCGATTGAGTGGCTACCACATTTAAATGATTTCGATTTTCTTAAACCACCAGACACATAACAAGATCTGCAGGTCTCGAGTGTAATATCTCAAGTGCTCCAGAATATGCGACAAGCTGAATAGGAAGGGAGCTATTGGGTGGCTTTCTGGGTTACCCGATTTGAGTCCACTTCCTGGATGCTTTTCATTTGAGAAAGTAGCATCGTTGTTGTCATTTTAAATGCGAAAATCTTGCTAGGTACGGTTTTGATGGATGCAGTTGATCACTTGATCATTACCATAACACCGAAATAACGACTGACAGCTATTTGATATGGAATTAGTTGACAGTTTGATTTTGCATGGTTTATGTTCGCAATTATCGCAGTAGACTATGGAAGGCTGTAGCGACTGTTAGTTTGAAAATGTACCTTACGAAAATTATAAAATTTGATGATACACGAAAAAAATGTCAGATTTGACCCGTGTAAAGTATTCCATGACAAAAATAAATAGGTTGTTTTCTGAAGCAAAAAATCCACTAATAAAAAAACTTGAATATGCCGTGGACTTTCTATGAAACTGTATATGATACTTTTCATCATGAATTGATTAAAATAATTGACATTTTGGATAAATCATTTCTGTACTGACAATTTCTATCACAAATAGGTCACAGAAACAGGTCATGAAAAGCAAAAAATCACACATTTTTTCATTGTTTCACTGTTTTTTGTAATTTAAATAATTAACATTGATAGGTGAAATAAATACAAATGTAGGTATAATCAGGACCAAACAACAAATTGTTTCTCTTCAAATGTGATACTTGTAACATAAGCAATTTGACCCATTTTCTTCCCAATTCATAAATCCATAGGGTCCTCGCTGGTGGAAAAGTAATACTTCATGACAAATGATTGTAGCATTTTTTGTGATACATTTTATTTCCTCTTAACAGATGGCCCTTTTAAAACTGAGGTTTCGGGCATAAAAAAATTAGGTCATTCGAAAATAGATGTTAAATCATCTTCAAAATAACCTCTGAAGTAAATGGCCAACCACCATGTTCTGAATGTTAATTTATTTGATTCATTTGAGAGGTAATGATTATAAATTCTATAATGATAATCTTTAAACATTATTAAAAGCTTTGGGAAGTGAACAAGCATTTTCGATCTATAGGGTTTCATTTCAACTGACAGAGATTTGGAACTCTGTGTTTCAGTTATCGAAACTTCGACGAGGATGAAAGCAGACTGACTCCATACATACCACTTCTGCGTATTTTCAACTAAACAACTGTTGAAAGTGGATATCAAAGTGATTCGATCTATAGGATGCATTTTCTTAAAATGATCTTCTAAACCAAAAAGTTTTGAAAGGTAGTGTCCAATCTCCATATAGTTTTTTTCAACTGAAATTACTTTTTCAATCCTTTTCTGCCAATCTTCTCGGTAATATTAGATACTTCTTCTTCAACTACCTCTATCACCTTGTTATCAAATTTTGGAAAATTATTTTACGCCTGACGCTTTGTTTCAATGTTCGCCAAATCAACTCGATGGGATTGAAAACACAAAAATAGGGGGTAAGTCCCAATATGGTGTGTCCATACTTTTCAGCAATATTCTCAAGGGCAAATACTTTATCAAATGTTTTGCCTGTAAAACTTCAAGTAGTTGGTTTTTGGTAAAGTTATCTTCAAAATACAAATTGTTATCAATCAAAAAGTTTGTATTTCATCTTTCTTCAAATAGGAAGCTTTGTCAAGAACTATTACACTATTCACATCCAAATTTGAGATCAATGTATTAAAAATATTAGCTTCCAAGTTTTTATGATAGTCAACATTGCAGTCCTCAAGTTTTTTTCCACATAATTTCAAAGAATTCGGAACCCATCCTTTACTTCCTCCGCAATGCACAATGATTAGTAGCGATCCTTTGTTTGCAGACATGTTAGGCGTAGACATTCTCGAACCATCAGTCCACCCTTTCGTAACTGTGTCGTGAGTGTCATACCCAGTTTGGTCCAAATAGAAAATTTGCCGTTGTTCTTGTCTATATTTATTTATTTGTTCTAAGTGTTTGTCACGCAATTCTACTATTCTTAAGCGTTCCATAACTTCTTGACGTTTGTTTATTATTTTAAATCTAAATCCTAGTTTCTTTATCCAATTCTGAAGAGTTTTTGTCACAGCAGCTCACGTTATGGACGAAAGTATTCAATTTCTGCCCTATGATTTCAATTGTAGGAATCTCATTGCTTTTGTAACAGTCGTTACAGTCGTTAATGATTTTATTAGATGAACATCTAAAGGTTTTGGTAATCCCGCATCAAATCGCGTCTTGCGCTCATAAGGTTTGCTTTTGACTATTTTACGTACAGTTGAGAAAGGAATTTCGGTCAAATCTGATGTTGCTTGTAATAGTTTTTTCCCTCGAAACCAAACTTGATATGCAGATTCTCATATACATCGAAGCATACTCTTCGAGTTTCAGTATTCAAATGCATCCGAATCTTATTCACTGGTATCTCTTTTCGCATTGTTCACCAGCGCTATTGGAATCACTACACAGGAGAAAGTCTGCGTTGTTATCACACTATCATATTATTCATACTATTAGTACTTGTCCAAGGACGCCACATTTTAAACAAATAACAAAAATGTTAAGTAATTATAACTTCACCAATATCGAATTTCAACACTCAAATCGCGATCAGTTCCTGAAATGAATACTGACAACACGACTCTTCTAACCATCCTCACATTCTATTGGTCACCGTAACATGCCTTCAAATTTAATTTTATGATTCTTCAGCCAATCATAAAACCTGATTAGTAAAAATTATCCAATACGAACTGCCAATTCTTCATTCCACGTGGACTTTGGCCTTTGAGTTCGCCGATAGCTTTAAGAATTACTATATTGGTTACTTCGACTATACCCATTGATTAACTGACACTCTTATATTAACCTAAAGCCGAAGCTACTGAACCTATAATCTTGAAATATGCAGATA
Organism: Leptinotarsa decemlineata; assembly: GCF_025532065.1. Classification (NCBI taxonomy): domain Eukaryota; kingdom Metazoa; phylum Arthropoda; class Insecta; order Coleoptera; family Chrysomelidae; genus Leptinotarsa; species Leptinotarsa decemlineata. The sequence continues at coordinate 24,347,321 of NW_027412702.1, forward strand.
GGTTTTTTGTATAGCGAATCAGGGAATCAGGGATTTCCATCCATTGGGGTACATAGATTGTATTTTATTCAGAACTATTCAAGATAAACTTACGGTACATTATCTGCATGTAACTCCAACTGTATAGGCATCGCATGGCAAGATAGCTCTCAGTGAGCAAGAATTTTTCCCACTTAATTAATATTTATTGTGACCAAATTTACACAAAATCTTCGTAAATTGTAGCTTATATGTTATTTTGATGTACAAGCTGTATTTATGTAATGTTTCATCTGAATTCGTTCAGTCGTTTACGCGTGAAAGAGCCACAAACATACGTACATACATACATACATCCATCCTCACAAACTTTCACATTTATAATATTAGTATAGATGATTGACATTTGAATAAAAACAATGTTTGGGGCTTTTATTTTTATTTTTCTGTACACAATAAGCACTACACATGGAAATTTTCGTTGAAACGGTTTTAAATTACTCTAGGTAGATAACAGTAAATCTCTTTACCATTTGATCATTTAGACTGTAAACTATTCTTTGTAATTCTAATCTCTAACTAGAAAATACGCAGAGAAGCAAATAACATTTCTGAAAATGATTATTGTTTGGAGTGTGAGTTTTAGAAAATTATTACAAACGATATGATTCCATAAATAACGACTGCAAATTACTAACATAAGTGGTTTTTAATTATGCTTCACGGTCAGATTCGGATTATATAATTATTCGATGGCGTAGCTTATTTTTAACTCGTTCGAATTGAATGATGGCTTATCAATAGAACTATGTTAACATTTATGGGTTTTTGCTGATAAGTACGGCTATAATTCCCATTATCTCACCTTGATGTAGTCTTCTGCAATAAAAGTAGTACGCATAAGAATTTAGTATTACTATGTTTGGATCAAAAGACGTATATTTTTAGAAGATATTAATTTTTAGGAAAGACAGGTTTTGGCTTTCTTCTTCTCATACAAGAAAGTGTGAGAATCTCCCAAAGAAAAGAAGGAAGCAATTGATTTCAAAATTTACACAGCACTTCAGGAAAATTTTTAAGACGCTCAAGAGTGGTGCCTGTGCGAAAGTAGGGATTCATATTGGATTTAAATAGCTGGAGATCAAATTCTTTTGAAATAAATTTCTCAGAAAGTTTATTCCACATAAACGCAGTTCTCTATACAAATATGTGCAGTTCATGCAAAGAAGTAACTTTCAGGCACAAACTGAATAAAAAAGTCATCTCGTCACAATCACTTTCATATGCACATGGAATTACACGAAAGAAAAATACTTTGGAAACAACTACTTTTCTATTGATATTGAATTATACTATTATGGAATTGAATCAGATATTATTCGCAGGATTGCTACACGATGTAGCATATAAAAGAGGAACAAAGAATTTCCTTCAATTCGAAAGGGGTACATTTTTATGAAGGAATAATTTTTGGAAAAGAAAGTTTTTGCCTTTCAACTCTTTTCTTCATTCAAAATTTGTAAATCTTCCAAAGAAATGATGGGAGATTTCAACAATTTTTATAGTTGTTTCGAGCTTTTTCTGTCGATTTGTGTCTTTGTATGAACTACACATCATTTTGAAATTCATTGATTTTTCTTTTCTTTGGAAAATTACAACATATTTCTTGTATGAAGTAGAAATCCTAAACTTTTCTTTTCCATCAAGTTGTTGTTCAGAACTGACTGAAGTATTTTATAGAAATATGTTGAAAAATCGTCATAGTTTGAGAATTTGATTCAGTAGGAGTAAGACATGACAAATAGTTTTACACTCGATTTTTACCGAAATTATCGTAGTAAAAATCATTAAACAGCTTTTTAATGAGATAGAAAATTTGAATATTCAAGCAATAAAATAATTTTCAAACTATAAAGTAAACACTTGAACTCACGTGATTTACTATACGACCATGCAGTGGTGTAGGTAGCATTGAACATTTCATACATTGAAAAACAAAGAATCTGTGTGAGTTCGGCGAAAGTTAATTGAGGAACTGAGGAATATCATGAATAGGATATTCAGACTGAAGATGAACTTGGATAATTTACTCGTACGGTTTTTGGTTTTGATGCTAAGTACGTCAGCATAGCGCTGCTTATAAGAGGCTTTCCCGTTTCTCACAGGAACTTCTTCCGAAAGATCTCCATCTTGAGTAGTCATCAGTGTTGCTATGCAACATTTTGAAGACCATAATAGGTGGAATTGTCAGTTTCCCCAAAGAGTGCCTGTCTCGAAAATCAGTTAATCCATATCAGAGATATGTACATTTTCCATGTCACATTAGTCCAGCTATCTATCTATCATCATTGTAAGGGCCAAGAGCTCTCTCAGAAATGATAAAGAAAAAACGGCATCATGATAAAATTTACCTGTTTCTATCAAACCTCGTCTCGATTTCAAAACTGGTTATTTTTCGATTCGAAATCTGGTCAACTTACCTTTGACTCCTCTATATTCCTCAGTGGAATTTTAAATAAAAAAACATACAACAATTTCATTTCTTGGTCTGAATTGTACTAGAAACTTGGATGACGTAGAATGAATGGGAACTCCAAATTTTGAGGACAGAGAGCCATTATATGACTAACATTAACAAAATGACCGGATCAATATTTTCACAGACAGACTATTCTAGGGGCACTGACGAACCCAAAACAGACATAAAGACTGAACTGGTAATATCGAGAGGAAGTGAGGAAACTGGAGGACAGGAATGAACTGACTGTAATTAACGAGTGTGCCAGATACGGATTCTCAACTCCCTATATAGGGCCTGAACCAAAATATTTGGTACGGAATCAGATTAGGAAATGGGTCTATTGGATTTCATTCTTGTGTATATGACCATGATATGATTACTTCCAACAGAAATGCTCTTTCATAGCTCTCCAGACTGGTAAAGATCAACCAAACTTTCCCTGCTAATAAAATGGCTGCTGGCTGAACAAACAACCTCTGGAATGTTCAAACAGAAATTCCACTTTCAATTGAAAATATAGCTCAATTTCATCCCTAGCTACAATTAAATATGAAGGGAAAATGTTCGAAAGATCAGGAATTTCATTAATATCGATTGCACAATCCTCTTTTGTGGATTGAGAAGGACCTGCAGAATAAGTATTGAGCTGAATATCTGAAACAGATGATGATGAAGTTTGAATTCATTGAAAAATACATGGACAATAAAAGGAAGAGTAAAATTCAACCCGATTCGGCATTTTCCACGGCTATCCGTTTGGAACAACTCTGAATCCTTGTTTGAAAGTGGTTGACAATGTCTCGTGGTTAATTTCATTAGTTCGGATTTCCATTGTCTAATATGATTCTACTATGATTCGAAATCTATGAAAAAACAAATAAAATTAGAATGAAAAACTGAAACGAATGAAATAATCAAGATACGAAATGAAAGCGACTACAGAGAGCTTTCACCTATCCCTTTTTCCATCTCTACGCTTCACCGGTTCAGCGGGAAATCACTGTTAGGCGGAGTTGAACCGATTTTTACTTGGTTTCCATATGTTTATATATGTTGCGTATATGTACACTAACTTGGCTGAATGTGTCGTTGGACAACACAATATTTGTCACCACTGCAACATATATGCAGCTTCTTTGAACTTCCTCCTGAACCAGTGTTCCTTCCTGTGGATGATCTCGGCTTGGGACCACTTGATGTTTTGTTGATGAGTCCAAACATGCTCTGCTATTACCGATTTGCCGATTTCTCCTTGCTGTATGTTTTTTGTGCTCAGCAATGCGGATTTTCAATGGCCTCCCAGTTTCACCGATATAAGAATTGCGGCACTCACATAGTATGCGGTAAATGCAATTTTTGAAATCACAGTCCTCGTTTGGTGGCCTGGTTTTTATGGGGCAGCTACGGATGATGTTTCCGGATCTGAAGAAGGCTCTGATGTTGTATTTGGACCCAATTCTTCCTATCCTTTCCGATAATCCTCTGACGTAGGAAAGTACAAGTACTGGTTGTGACGGATTCTCTTCCTTGCGAGGCTCTTGCTGTCTTCTAGCCAAAATCAGTTAGTTGAACCATCACTTTGGAGTAACCATTCCACTGAAGATATTTTTTGATGATGCCCAGTTCCTTTTCGAGATTTTCCACCGTAATACAGAGCCCGAAAGCTCGATCCACTAGAGTCTTGATGATTTCCTCTTTTGGTAGATTGAGGGAGGTTGATTCGTGATTCAGGTAATGCCTCATGTGAGTGGATTTTCGGTATACAGATGTTTCCCACTTAGTGTCGGTCTTTTTCACCAATACGTCCAAGAATGGCAATTCGTTGTGGGCTTCCTTCTCCATTATAAAAGTGATGGAAGGTCTTATGTTGTTGATGTGCTTCAGAAAGGTGACTAGTTCTGTATTCCCATGGTTCCATACTATGACTCGGGGCTTCTTCATTGGCCAGAGTTTCTTAGATTCCTAATGATAATAGACAATGGAAGTCCAGACTGATGAAATCAACTTTGAATCTATTGCTATATTCGTTTTATTTGGTAATTTGTTATGCTGCATACCAAAAACTGTTAATTTCTCTACCCTCTCTGCCCTGAAAATTACCTGCCTGATTTTTGATGATCGTAATACAGCAAAACTTTATCTTCTAACTATTTTTATGCTATAATGTAAAGCATGTGTATATTTATTCACATTTATTTAAATTTATTTACAAATACATTCCTGATTTCTCATGTATATTTTGTCGAATATATTTGCTGCATGTGTGGACGCCTCTGCTCACTCAATTGTAATAACCATTCCAAATATAAATTCTCAAACAAATCAGGTTTGAAGTAAACAATCCAAGTCAGTGCATTACTGTGCATTACATATAAAATGTCATCAAAAATAGAAGTAATTCTTGAAGGGTTTTCACTTTTGGAAGGACCTCATTGGGATATTGAGAAGCAGTGTCTTTATTTTGTCGATATTCATAATCACAGTATTTTCAAATACGTGCCATCTACGAAGAAGCTGACTAAAGCAGTTATTGGTAAGGACATACTTCTATTTTCTTTCATCGACTTTCGTGTAGTCACTTTGATAAAAAAATTCAGTTATGTAATAACATGTTAGGAATCACACGTTAAAAGGTAAGACCTCGTTAGTCCTTAGCTCGCACAGTTTCTCAACTTCTGAGAGTTGTAGTTCGTATAGGGGCAAAGGCTGATTAACGAAAAAACAGATTTTAACAGATTTTCAAACAATGAATGTCTGTTTAAAAAAAGTTGATGATGAAATCTAATGAATGAAAAGTCGAATTGCAAATGGAATATATCAGATTATAACAAATATGAAGCGGTAGAGCAAATAAACAAAATTCTACAATTATAATTTTTGGCGAATATTTCAAAAACTACCACTAAAATTCTCCATCTGAAGAGAGATTGTTCTAGTTTTCGAAAATAGTGAGGTTTTGCCCGATTCAACCGACCTTGTAAGTCTTACCGTTTACCAGATAGAAATAGTGTTAGGAGGATTAGCTAAAAAGAACGACCTGTATAGTAGTTCACGCATCAATTTTATCGCATGTAGTTGTTTTCTGTATACGGTCGAAAGCATCTATGAGCTGAATACTTCACATTTAATCTAATAAAATTATCAAACAATTTGTTGTGAATACTGAACGAATCGAAACAGTTTATAGAAGTTCACGCGACTTGACGTATCTACAAAATGGCACCAAATGTAGAAGTGATATTGGAAGGTTTCTCTCTTCTGGAAGGCCCACATTGGGATATTAAAAATCAGTGCCTTTATTTTCTCGATTTTCATAAGCACAGCGTTCATAAATACGTGCCGTCTACAAGGAAGTTGACTAACGCAGTTATAGGTGAGGGTCCTTTGGATTTTTTATAGATTAACAAAAAAAAGTGTGCCATTAGAAAAAAAAAAGATCATTATCAAATGCATACTATCAATTATTTCGACGTAAGAAGAATTCAACGTAGAGATACAAATAATTACTTAAGGCTAATTTGGTTTTTAGGAAATTCATGGGAAGAACTGGAAAATTTCCTTTTCTATTTCGCACTGTTTCTTCTTTATGTAAAGAGATTTTGAAAGTCTAATTGAACTTTTTCACGTGAACTTTTAATTAGGTTCTCGTGTGACTTGGACCACATTCGACTTTGGAATTTTGAATAATGACCTGCATTTTTTTGGAGGCAAAATATTCATGTAAAACTGTGAAATTAGTTAGAAATAATGATTTTCTCTACGGTAACTTCACGAGTTTTAAATGAAGTATTATTGTTTTATTACGACTGTGATAATCATATGCATCAAGTAATATATCCTTTTATGTACCATGACTGATTTTCAAAAAAGGGTTTTCACAGAATCAGCTGTGGTACATAATGGAGGGATTACATGTATGTGATGAAAAAAACAATTAACATTTACACGTTGAACATCAAAATATATTGTTGATCAAAGAATTGCTACAAATAATACAGGTTCTATTTTAACATGGTCGAACGGTAGCCGGGTAGTTCGACGTGGGTGCTTTGTTCATTCACTTAAATCGACCGCCGTGTTGGTCGGTGGTTCAAGCCTCAGGCTGAACGATCGATTTTCTCTTGCGATCGTCCAACCCATGTTGGGAATCACACGTTAAAAGGTAAGACCTCGTTAGTCTTTAACTCGCACAAGTTTCGACTTCTGAGGGTTGTCGTTCGTAGGGGTGCGACAGCTGGTTAACGGAAAAACATATTTCAAACAGATTTAAACAGATCTATAGCCACACGTAAAACCAATTGCTGGCGTGGCGACGGTCGCCATACACAAGCCACTGTGCGATTCTTTTCCCACTGGTTCGGCGTTTCGCTATCTCTCTGACATGAAAGTCCTTGTGGCAAAGTATGGAAATATTTCCAATGTATCTGCATCACAAGAGATATAGCAAAGAATGAATTTTTGAAAATTTTGGTTTTATCGGTATATCTTCTGAACCAAAAAACTGAAGTCAATTTTTTATACCATTCAGTCGTATTCAAAACCAGACAAGTTTGCCACAATTCAACCTAATCTGTTTCCACGATTTTGTTTCGACATTTCCGTACATTATACCCGAATTTGAGTATGACAATGGTCCCATAAGTACCCGGCCTGACCTAGAAATGGCGGTAGTTGTTTGAAAAATATCACTGTATTAGAAAGTACACAATCTATAAAGCATATGTTTCAAGTTTGAAGACGCTGCGTTGTTTAATATTCGTTTGGCAGCCATCAATAGCGAACGTTTTCGGTGAATTTGTGAAAATGAAGAAAATTGGTCATCGTAGTGTGGTACAATACTTTCATTTGAAAGGCCTCAGCCCAACCAATATGATGCCCTCGACAGAAAAAAAGCATATCTGCAAGCTTATGCAGATGACCTTGTCATCTTGACAAGGTCCACGTCGGGAAGGGTACAACGTTGGACGTTGTTCAAAGTTGGTGCCTGAGGGAGCAGATGTCTGTCAACCCCAGCAAAACTGTGATAATTTCCTTCACCAGGAAGGGAAAATTGGACGATCCAACTCCACTTTCCTTCAATGGGGAGGTCATTCCATTTGGAACGGAGGTGACATATCTTGGCATTGTCCTTAATGAAAAACTCACCTGGAACGTTCACTTGGAAAAAATTTTACACAAAGCCAGACTATCCCTATGGACAAGTCGAAGGATTTGTGGAAAAATTTGGGGGTCAGGTCCCAAACAAATTCAATGGATTTACGTGATGATTGTCAGACCAATGATCACTTATGGTGCAATTGCCTGGTGGCCGAAGGCTTTACAGAAAACGGCCCAAGCGAAGCTCTCTGGCTCACAGAGACAGGCTTGTCTGGCTATCACTGGTGTCATCAGTACCACACCGTCAGCGGCAATGGAGATCCTTCTAGATCTAACTCTCCACATTTTTCTGGAGAGAGAGGCTAGATGGACTGTATACATACTTATGTACATTGCCAATTACACAAATCAATTAAATGCAGAGTGCAACAGACTGTTGGTTGACATTGGAAGTCACAGCATTTTGGAAATGACCTCTGACTTTATGCCTCCAACTGTCAAATACGAAGTGCTTTATAAAGTACTGTTCCCGAGTAGAGAGGATTGGATCCTCCGGGAGAAGAAATATTAAGAGCAGATAGTTGTTGGTTCACAGATGGATCAAAAACACCTTCCGGTTTTGGTGCAGGTGTTTTCAGTCGCAGACCCAAGACAGAGATATCAACCTGCCTAGGAACCTATGCGAGTGTATTTCAAGCGGAAATTTTCGCTATTGAATTGTGTGCGGAGAGATTGAAAGAATCCAACCTCATACAGAAGTCAATAAAAATATTCTCGGACAGTCAAGCGGCGTTGGAAGCTCTTGGCTTCCACCGAGCAACGTCTAAATTGGTAGCAAATTGCCAAAAACGACTCTTCTCGATAGAAAGATTCAACAGATTGCCTCTGGTGTGGATTCCTAGCCATACTGGCCTGGAAGGCAATGAGGCTGCCGATTCCCTCGCGAAGGAGGGTGCTGGAAGCAGTTTCATCGGACCAGAACCTGTCATTGGCATCATTTCAGGCTTTGCCAAACAATGGTTGAACACCTGGATGGCAAGAAGATTTATGGACTTCTGGCAGAATCTTCCAGAATTGGCTCACTCCAAGGCGTTTATTTACCCTTCGAGGCTTGATACCAAACAGTAGTTGGATCACAGTAAGGATGAACTACGATGTTTAACAGGCCTTCTTACAGGTCACTGTTATTTGAATCATCATATGCAGAGACTCGTACTGTCGGAAGACATAGTATGTCGCCTCTGTGTGGAAAATTATGAAACAGACACCAGAGCACATACTTTGTGCCTGCCCCGCTGGGGACCGAATCAGGTTTTTAGAGTTTGGCAGAGCCGTACTCTCACCATCTGATCTGAAAGACTACCCACTATACAAACTAATCGGCTTCGTAAAGAACCTGGGTTTATTTGGTTTAATGTGAATAGGTGTGAGCCACACTAAAGCCTTGTGGGTTACGGTGGGCATTTTTACATTTCCTACACCGTTAACGCTACTGGTTGCGTTGACGAGCCAGGAAATGTACTGCGTATCAAGCTCTCCGTTCCCAAGACGATGGACGCAACAATTCGTGATTGATACTCAAAATGCCTGAGAGTAGGTCATAGTGGTGATAGTAGGTAGTAGGATTTTTCTGAAAGTAATAGAAACAAGTTGGGTGATAATTTGTGATGTATAATATCAATTTAATGTGTCATTTACATATATTTTGACAGTAGGTAACATTGTGTAATAGGTTAGGTTAGGTTAGGTTAATAATATATGAATAAATGCAGAAATATGTATACAGGTAGCACATTTTAATGTTTACATGGCTGATAGCATTTGGTTGATTAGGCTCAATATTTTTACCTAATGATCTCTTCTTTTTTGATCTCTTATTTTTGTTTCTTAAAACTTTGAAGGCCTCTAGCTCTAGCTAGCATGCTCTAGCGCCAGCATGTAAACTTCTACTTGCCCGGCGTGCAATAGAAGTAGGTTGGACTTTTATCCTTCTCGTTTTTTAAAATTACAAATGCTTGTGCAGATATTAGCAAACGACTGAATATTTTCAATAGTTTCGATTTTCTTAGCCTTGAGGACGTTACCACAATATAGCAAAACGGCTCTTCGCTTATAAACGTCTTGTTCCTTTCTCTTCAAAATACGTCTTCTTCTCCTTTTTGGTGGCGAAAAATCACTTTCCTATAACGGTTTTGCTGCTGTAAAAAAATCTCTCTATCATAGCAAAAAATTTCTCTCAGCGTACGTACATTCATTGTTCATACAAATGATAAATTGATCGTTTCATATGATTTACTTGGATATTGGCAAGAGTTTCACATATTTCATCACTTGAAGTGGTAGCTATTAGTTTCGACTTATTGAAATTTTTGGCAAGGGATCCCTGCATCTTTAATTTGCTTTCATTTTTAACCTCAATAAAGATTTAAGCGCCACAGTTCCTGTTTCTTTTCCTAACGCTGCTTGTTTTTGTTTTCTTATTTTTAGCATTGTGCTGACAAACCCAATATTTTCGATACTGTAGGTTTTTATTTCAGGATATGTTCTGTTTACAATCCACTCTGTGCAAGTAGCTTTAGGAAAGTTATTAATCCAATTGCAGTAATATCTACATCTCTTTCGATGTTGGTTCTCAAAATGAATTTGTTTTTGTCTATATCAATTATTCTGATATTACTATCAAACGTTTATACAGTTTCTTCTCCGCCCTGATTCATCTTGACAAGCCTACCTTCACAAAACAAACAAAATATGTGAAATAACTTTTCTAACTTGTACGTGAACGACTTACTGGCACCATAGCAAAAAAAACGCGCGAAATAATAAAGCACGTGGCGTTGCACCCACTATCTAGATCTAGGGAACGGAGTGTTTGGCACTCAATACATTTCCTAGCTTGTCAGCGCAACAAGTAGCGTTCACGGTGTAGGAAACGTAAAAATGCTTACGGTGAAGGGTTGAATAGACCTACTTACTTTGGAGCTATTGTAACCAATATGAAAGCTGAACTGGATTCTACACTGGGTCAGTCTGCTTCTTCTTTCACAATAGTAAGATATTGGATAGCAGAGCTTAAACGAGCCCGTACGAGCTGCTAAGACGAGCATTGCAGTGGTCGACCTAATGAGGTGACGGCTCCAGAAACGGTACTGAATGATTGTCGACTGAAAGTGCGCGAGCTAGCAGACTTAGTGAGTATTTCAAAAAGTTCGATATATCGTATATTATCTGAAGATTTGGACATGAGAAAGATGTGTGCAACACAAATCCTTCATCGCAATTACCAAAATTAAAGTTTGAATTGCTATTTCAAGCATCCTAATCGCCAGATTAAGCCCCTTCGGATTATTTTCCATTCCCAAACTTGTAAAATGGATCAGTGGCAATTCTTATTATAAAAACGATATTGAAATTATTGAATGTCGCTGGGACAACTGTATAGAGCTGCAAGGAGAAAATGTTGAAAAAAAAATTGTTTTTTCGAATTTTTTTCCTGTCCTGTATAAGTCCTAGTCCTGTTGAGGATGCTACTGACAACAGTAGTCGCGTCAAAGCTTTTTTTGTTTTTTTTTTGGCCTTGGACTGTGAGTTTTCATACCTGCCGTTTAGTTTACTAATGCGGCGATGAGGTAACGGTCGAAGTTCTCGAGTAGAAATTCGAGAATCTTTCTCCTTCGAAAGAAACGCAGGAACTCGCAGGATAGTCTTTCGTCGAGTAGAGAGACGTTGAGAACTACTCGAGCACTTCAATCTTTACCACATTGCCTCTGATGATGTCTACCGCAGTGGTAGACGAAACGTCAGACATAAAAACTCGCAGACCATGGCTGAAAAACCTGGAAAAATGTTTCGTCACAGTTATCTCCGGCCGTGAAAGTTTGAATTCTTTGATCAACCGTAGCCGCGTCCGGGCCTGGAAATTGCTTATCGCCAGATGTTGAAGTGTTTTTGTTATTTATCAACCCAACTCTGAGGTTTATCTGAATAATCGTTGAACTCAAGTAGCAATCATCACGTAATCATGTAATTTGGTACGAAACCAAAAAAAATAATTCTGAACTCAATTGTATCTTCTGAAATAAAACTATAAAAAACTTTTTGAAATATCCCAACCTTCAACCTATTCATAAAACCATATGAAATCAGTATCAACGTCATCAATTAGAACATTCTAAAAATGCCTACCGAAACATATTTATATTTTCTTCATTTCGTGTAACTTCAAGAGTACTGATCTACTAAAAGAAGATAAAAATAATATTTACATGAATCTCAAGTTGAATTAAAGTGGTCTTTCAAGAAAGGAATTTACCAGAAATAAGGAATCTCTGTCCGATATATTTTTTGTAGTAATTTTCACATGATCTTTTTGAATTTGATGTTGAAGTTATGCCTTCAAGTTTTTCCATTTGAGATTTTTCTTACAGTTTCATTTTATTTCGGAGCAAAACTTGCGACAGGAATGAAATTTCTACATATCAATAATTTAGCTAAATTATTATGTCAATAGAGACGCATAAGATGACAACAAATTTTTATGTGACAGGCGCTCTAAAAGCGGATTTGAATCCCTGGTGATTAAATCAATCAGAAAGTTTATTTCACATAAACGCAGTTCTCCAAATGAAAGAGTTCTTGAACAGTGGAGTTCGAGGTGTACTGAGTTAAACCTAAAAACGATGAGCAGCCACAGCCCGTCAAGAATTTCTGATATGTACCGCTCTTGGTGGAATTAAATGTCCAAGTCGCTTGAACACCTGTCCTAAAAGTATCTATAAAAGAGAGACAAATCCCCATCCTTTCTTCGATGTTCCAGACTATCAACTTTTACTACAACTGAATCTCGGAATTCAATATTATCGTGAACTAGATGTTATCATCGAACCCTAGAAGAATGGACTTAACATATTTTCGTCATCAGTCTGATTTTTGTGTCCTATAATTTTTTCTCTGATCTCTAAACTGATTTATCACTGTATGTGAATTTTTATGCAAATAGATATCCATACTGTATACAGGGCTTTTCATGATGAGCGTTAATTAGCCGTTTCTGACAAACTATTTAACGGATCAACCTGAAAATTTCACAGTATGCATAAATCAATAAGACCTACACGCCTAAAATATTTCAGACGAAGCGGCGTTGTCGCTTCTACCATAAAGTAGCGGCTTCTTTGATTTTTCAATTAGAACACCCCGTATATAATATCATATTATGATTCATCATCACTTTGTCAACAAATTCATATACTATTTCCCTATACATATCTATTACCGTTTAGAAGATATAAATTAATTTCGATTTTTTTTTTACCAAACATGAACTTTTATAAATGCTGATAATCTTGAATTCTCTTGCACTAAAACGATCAAATTTGAAACGGTTCAAAATAGTAGAGATCAAAGTATCTGCATTTTTTGAAGACCCTGTATGAGGCAAATGAAAATATGACTCGGAGTAAAGATCCTCATAGTTTCACTCCACTCTATTTCAAATTTGATCGTTTTAGTGCAAGAGAGTTCAAGATTATCAGCATTTATAAAAGTTCATGTTTGGTAAGAAAAATATCGAAATTAATTTATATCTTCTAAACGGTAATAGATAGGTATAGGGAAACAGTATATGAATTTGTTGACAAAGTGATAATGAATCATAATATGATATTATATACGGGGTGTTTCATTTGAAAAATTAAAGAAACCGCTACTTTATAGTAGAAGCGACAACGCCGCTTCGTCTGAAATATTTTAGGCGTGTAGGTCATACTGTGAAATTTTCAGGTTGATCCGTTGAATATTTTGCCAGAAACGGCTAATTAACGCTCATCATGAAAAGCCCTGTATAGTATTATCAAATTTTTATTACGATTGGATTATTAATTACTAAATGTTTGTGTGAAAAACTTACCAATATTAAAAAAAAAACAATAAGTGCCTCACCCGAGTCAGTTTAAACTGTAGACTTCGCTTGGACATCAGTCAAAGACTTGTTGAATTGTTCTCAGTTTTACAATCTATCATTGAATTGCTTTTATATTCTTGATTTCAGGAAATCACAATGTTTCAATAATTATACCAATCAAAGATAAAAAGGACAATTTCGTGATAACCGTTGATAGATCAGTGTCAACCATAACCTGGGATGGAGAGAGTAACACTGTGCTGAACCTCAAGAAATTGTATGAAGTTGATCATGGAACAGACCATGTCTTCAATGATGGAAAATGTGACTCAAGTGGAAGACTTTGGTCAGGTTAGTTTTGATTTGAATTCTACTAAATCGGTAGCGATATTTTAGTTTATAATTGTGACTGTATTGGAAATATTATTGAGCTAAATGTTGAAAAGTAGGCTGGTAACTGTGGTCTAATATGAATCCCACAAAAACATTTGATTAGACGAGTAAATACATATCGCTTGAACTAAAAAATGTTGTATATTACTGGAGGTTTATTCCAACACCTCAACGCGTGTTTCGATCACCAAGTGATCATCTTCAACTGTTTAATGAGATGAGATGGGAAAATGACTCGACAAGTGAATCATAGTATCAATAACCAATGTATCTGTTACAAAGTCAGACTCTCAATTTTCAAAATCAAAGATTGATTTAACACTTTTTTGTTTTCGTCACAGGAACTATGGGAGCACATGCATCCACTATTGATGGAATACCTCCAGGCAAAGGAACTCTTTACAGTTTTCAGAATAATTTGGTCCAGAACTACAGGGGCGGAATTGGGATATCCAATGGTATTGCTTTCAACAAAGAACTGGGAAAAATGTACTATATCGACTCTATGAATGGAACTGTAGATCAGTACGATTTGGATATCAATCGAGGAACTTTATGTGAGTGAATTATTTTGTTATGCTTTAAATTACCTAGAAATGTGTAGATGATTGGTTTGGAGTTCAGTTCGATTTTTTTTATTGCAATATGTCTCATCGGTGTCCGATATTGAAATTTTTTCATTGAAGTTCAGATGGTGTGCTAATAACAAACTTTTGTACTGAAGTACTAGAAGTGAATACAGCTTACATTCTGAAATCTCCATATGAGCAATCACATATTGTATCTACCAGCAACCATATTCTATGAGGGTTGAAGTGTATTCAATGTTTTTCAGTCAACTTTTTGAATTTCTCCTGAAGCATATTTCTAAGAACAATTCTTCAGTAAAGAGTTGCTATCAGCAACACAACGTCAGCGACCATGGACAGTTATCGAATCCTCTTTCGTCTCCGCATGAACATACAGAAGCAATATGCATATTGCTGATTGTACAAATTAGACTCTTACTGAACAACATTCTGGGAATTACCTCCGATTTGATGCTACCAAAAGTCAACCTGCCTTTATACAGTCCTAATTGCGAGTAAAGGACTGAATCCTTCGGGAGGAGTTAATAACTAAGAGCAGATATATGTTGGTTCACAGATATATTGGAATCATCCTGTAGGTTCTAGTGCAGGTGTATAGAGTGACCGAGCCAGGACTAAGGCATTGAAATATTCTTCGAAGAATGTCACTAAATAATTGTTCAACTACGAGAAGGTTATGTTGTCTAACATACTTTCTTACAGGACACTCATTTGAATCATTACTTGAAGATACTTGGACTGTCGAAAGATCTAGTGTGTCATCTGTGTTTGAAGATGATAAACCAGAAGACCAATAGCTACTTTTTGCCTGTATCGTTATAACCCAAATCAGGTTTTCAATCTTTGACAGAGTTTCACTCAGAGGAATGGTGGAGTGTGAGCTACAGTACATCCTGAAACATATTCGAGGATTGATTCAATTGATACTGGGTTGAACCGAACATTGAAGTTTTGAACATTAGTTTGAAATCTAATTATGTTGTAACACTTGTTGATCGTGTCATCAGGATTTGTGAACCATATCTTCTTTAAGAAAAACCTTGTCATCTAGATCAGGCTCTACAGCGCAAGAAATCGAATGTAATCTATATCCTAGAAGAAGAAATACTCCAACTTTGATGACGAAGTGGCAACCAGAGTCTATTTGCCTTACATTGTCATGGACTGCATCGAAAAACTGTTTGAACGTCACAACATCAGGACCATTTAAGAGCCAGCTAATCAACCAAACAACACTATCAGATCGGTCAACGACAAAAGAAAACATCTGACATCCGCCGATGTTAACAGGATTCCCTGTTTCTGTGGCTCAGTTTACGTCGGAACTACCAACAGCAGCATCAACACCAGGATACAAGAACACAAGCATAGTTGCAACAGGAGAAACTCGCGATTGGAGAACATGACCTCGAAATGAAATACGAAGAAACTGTTTAATTCAACGCATTACTACGTACCACTTCATACAGGAAGGCCCTTGAAATCAATGAGCATCTCAACAATTTCAACTGAAAAGAGAAGGCGTACTGGTCAACAAAATGAGGTATCCAGTAGTCAAGAAACCTATACATAGACTAGAATACAACTCCTATCGACATCCTACCAGTATCATACATGTCAACAACGTGGACCAATCAGAACGACCCAGCAAAAGTAAGGACCAATCAGGAGAGATAATTTACATGGAAACCCCGCCTTTGTTCCCACCATCAGATCCACCACCATCCATATCATCATCCCGACTATCCTCTGAAAGTATAAATACGAGTAAATATTCAGCTCGCCAGGGTCCTTTACGACTTCAATGAAATACTTCTTGAAACGAAAACTAATACATTTCATGTTTTCAAAATACGGAAATAGTCACATCGTGTTTTCTATTATAGCGAACCTCCAACCAATATTCACCAGAGAAAAGCATGGATTCGACGAATGTTTGTTTGACGGTATGACAATTGATTCAGATGGCAACTTATGGGTAGCAATATTCTTAGGCTCAAAAGTGATTAAAATTGATCCAAGACGACCTGAGACACTTCTAGAAACTATAGAATTTCCAGCATCCCAGGTGAGTTGATCAATCTCCAAGCATTCAATATTTCATCGTGATTGATTTCTTTTGAAGAGTATACATTATGTGTAAAATGTATTCAGCAAGAGTCTTAAATTCTGTAGAGAATTTTCACGAATAGTAACTTATCCCTCCTTTTCTCTTATGGCCTTCGATTCATTCTTCAGAACATCATTTTGGTACAGTTATTTCACTGAAACAAACAAAAAAACAATCACCTCTATTGAATGGATTAGAGTACTGAGTATATTGTTTTTGATAATCTGTCTTGTTGACGTTTGTGACACTTGTATTGACTTTGACGTTATTCCATCCAGCGATATGACTGATGGGACTAAGCAGCCATGAAACTCTGTTGGTGGTTAACATAGTCATCGACATTGAAAAAAATACAATATTTTCTCTTACTTTGTCAGCAAATTGATGACTGAACGCATTGAAATGTACCAAAATATAGAAAATGATTCAAAATGAATATTTATTGTCATAGACTTTCTTGTAACTTTGGTCTCCGGATAATGTTTATTTATTTATTTATTCATTCTACACACTATTCTACAGGATGAACCCAATTACACAATAGGTAGAAACAGTAGCATTTACAAATATGTACTTCCGTAATCTATATAAAAAATAAATAAAAACAGAACAGTCAGTTAGCTACGAAATGTCTTTTGATTTGTACAATCGGGCAGTTGAATATATCTAGGACACGACTAACAGAAATAGAGGTATCGCACATTGTATAAATTGGGGATATTTTCATTATATTTGCTCGCTTAGTGTTGAGATAAAAGGTGACACTATTCCACCTAGGAACCCAAAAATTGTAGCATGTAGCATGTAATAATTAAGAGCAGGTAATGATATTATTATGATTTTGAATAAAAAAGAAACGAATAATATCTACGCCTTACCTCAAAACTACAAAAATTATGAGTTTCAAGCAATTCATAATAGGGTATTCCCACAGAAGGATACCTGCCTTTAAGTTTAAAAGATATATATTTGAGGAAGCGCCTCTGTAGGGCTTCTAGTTGATTTATATGAACCTGATAGTAGGGACTCCACACAACAATGCATATTCCAGCCTAGATCGAAAAAAGTGAAATAAAGTAAATGTTGAAGCTTTTTCGAAGTCTTTTGTATTTCTAACTAAGAGTCCATACATACGATAAGCAGCTGTGAGAGTAGTGTCAATATGTTTGTTGAAAGAGAAGAATGAATCAAAAGTAACACCTAGATCAGTGAGTGTGTCAGGACGCTCCAGAACTTGAAGGTTTATGACGTAGTTATGTAATGTCAGATTCCTTTTCAGTGAGCAGTTATATTTGAATATGTTGAGAGATAGATTATTCTGCTGACACCATGTAACATCACGATATAAATTCAGGGCGAGACGTTCGCAAAGATTATATTGTAATAGAGTTTCAAGTCATCTGCGTATAAAAGGAAATTGACATCAATCTCAGCTTCGATATCATTGATGAAAATATTGAACAGTGGGGGTCCTAGGTTTGACCCTTCTGGTACACCAGATGTGGCTACATATTCGACAGACTTGAGGCCATTGATTTGGAAATACTACATACGGTTGTAAAAATACGATTTGAAGAGAGTAATTAAGCTATTGGATAACCCAAAAGTCGAAAGCTTGTTGAGCAGGATACTATGGTCTAGTCTGTCGAACACTTTAGAAAACTCAGTGTAGATGAGATCAGTCTGAGACTGACAATCAATAACCTCCGCAATACATTGAGTGACTGTTACAAGATTGGTGATGGTTGAACGTCCTTTCATGAAACCGTGTTGATTGGGGCTAATAATGTTGCTAACATGACAGTAGATTGTCTTCTCAAGGAGCATCTCAAACACTTTACAAAAGTTGGATATGATAGAAATTGGTCTGTAATTTTTTATCTCCTTTTTTGAAAATTGGACACACTTTCGACATTTTCCATATTGATAGTACAATACATATATATTTAATGTTTTTATTACATTGCTGTTAAACACGATCCAAGCAGTTTCAGTACGTGCTGCGGCAGATTCATTGCGGTGATTTTTGTACAGGTAATCCGCAAACTCCTGGTAGGGTGTCTTGGTAAGAGGCATCTCCTTCCACAAATCTGGCGTTAAGTATGCGTAAGTCTTTGCAATTGCTGCATAAGTTGCCTTGGCGAAATTACCCAGAGTACCAGTGGAGCCCTTGGCTGATGTATAGCAGTCTTCGATACCCGCCATCTGCAGTAGTTTCTTGGGAACAGGAGCAGAAACGATACCAGTACCACGGGGAGCTGGGATGAGACGTACAGTTACAGACCCGTATTTTCCGGTGACTTTGCAAGGCACTGTGTGGGGTTGACCGATTTTGTTACCCCAGTAACCTCTACGAACTGGTACGACAGAAAGCTTGGCTAAGATGATGGCTCCACGGATAGCAGTAGCAACTTCTTTGCTGCACTTCACTCCCAAACCAATGTGGCCTTTGCTATCACCAATAGCTACGAAAGCCTTGAAACGAGTACGTTGACCAGCACGTGTCTGTTTCTGAACAGGCATGATCTTCAAAACCTCATCATTCAGTTCTGACCCAATGAAGAAATCGATGATTTCATACTCCTTGATTGGTAAAAAAAACAGGTAGATCTCCTCCAAAGAGCGGATCTTACCATCTTTTACCAACCGTCCTAGCTTAGTTACAGGCACCCATTCCTTCTGGTCTTCCTTTCCGCGACCACGGCCTCTACCGCGTCCACGTCCACGACCTCTGGGGCCCCTCGGCCACCTCCTCTACTACCACCACCGAATCCACCACGGAAACCGCCACGACCACCGGCTGGAGCTGCGTCCGCCATTGTTTAATACTTCCTCCAACACTGTTGTCGAACGAAAGATAGTACATATAGTACAATTGATGTTTTCAGGCATATATTGATTAAAGTTGTTAGTGATTCAACCAGAGCTTAGGTACAATCTTTAATGATGAATGCTGGAATTTGCTCAGATCCTGCAGTAAATTTAGGCTTAAATTCTTTTAGGGTATGATAAACATCTTCATTACTAATATTTTCGATTACTAGGCTGGGAGTATCAGTACTGTTGTTCGCATGGTCACTTGATGTTGACGCTATATATCAATCACTGAAAAAATCTGTTAATTAACAAAGCCTGTATAAAAAATATATCAGATATAAACTGTTTCTCCTGTCTCTGAGTTACTTGATTCTGATACAACAGCTTTCATAGGTTTTGAAATAAAACACAAAATTTGCAGTATGATATAATTAATCAATAAGCTAGTATTATCTAATAATATTTTTTTATTATCAGATCACTTCTGTTGCGTTTGGCGGAGCAAATTTGGATGAGCTTTGGGTCACCAGCGCTAATTTCAAGGAATTTTCCCCCGGACAGAAAGGAGGGTCGTTATTCAAGGTCACAGGAATCAATGCTAGGGGCTTGCCAGCTGATGAGGCTGTTCTGTGAGATTCATTCGTAGAGATGTTATTTTGAAGGCGGTGGCGGAATACAGAGTTACATGTTATGTAATTGATAAAAAAAGGTGTTTGCATGTATTAAACTAGGTCAATAAGTAGCAAAATAGAATACAATAAATAATTACCTCATAAGACTGCCTGTTGCTTGTAACTTACCAATAAAATTCAATATATGAATCTTACGCGATGGTAAACGACTGAAAAAATATGTTGTTATCCAAGTCAATATGTTGTTATCCAATACTATAGTTGAGGTGCAAGAGGCATATAGGATAAGAAAGTAACTTTGGACTGGGCCTGATTCATTGTACATTCATAAAATTTTGTTCTGTGTGGACATGAACTGAAAATGTATCCATACTTTTTTGCAGAAAAGCCAAAACTAGAAATGGTAAAACAATACTAAAGTTGGGTTAGGCGCAATTGTCAGAAGATGAAATTTTTTCGATTAGCCAATTTTCTATAGCTTGTGCCTGTATTTCATAGTCAAGTATATCATAAAACTAATTGCTTGTTGCTTGTAACTATTGCATTACGACACGACTTCAGTGTATGAATTATAATCTTCAATAAGGAGATGAAGTGATACGAATACAAGTATATCATGTGAAATGAAATTTGGTATTTATTTTTGAAGTTGTCACCCAAAGGTTCGAATTGACGAAGCCAAAATATTGTAAATCCAGAATTACAAAGATTAAGTTCTCTATCGATCACATAGATGGCGTCTTCGTGAGGGAAGATGTCATCGCCGTTGTTTACCCGCACCTGTTAAGCGTGAAGGCAAAGATCCAGGGTCGGGTGGCAAGCCTGTACCCTTTGATAAATAGAAAATCTAAGTTAAGCCTAAAGAATAAAATCACGATCTATAACATGATGTTCAAGTCTGTCATCATGTATGCTTCAGGTGTTTGGGGACAAGCGGCTCCGACTAACATCTCCATCTTTACAAAATAAAATTCTACAGATGATTGTGAATGCTCCGTGGTTCGTGCGGAATGAAGCCATCCGCAGAGATTTGAAGCTGCCTTCCATTCAGCAGTCCATCCAGTCGAGAAACCGGCGAGTTTTTGATTACGCCGAAACTCACGAAAATCCGTTAGTCAGGGAAGCTATAGATTACGCTGTAGACGACCCCTCCCGATATAGAAGGTCCCGACACTCTGTCGAATGAGGCCCCTATGTCCTCCGTTAACAGATGAATAATATCTTCATCCATCTCACCCCAGCCAGGTAGGGGTATACAGCGAAGGGCGGTATGGATGTCTGAGGACTTTCATGCCACCATCAAACACCAGTCATGACCCGTTTGTCTTTCTGACAAACACCAGTTAAAAGGGGAAGGGAGCCAGGCTTCAACCTGAATAAACTCAAAATGGATTACGTCATGCATTTATCCACTGCGGAGCCACAACCAGGACAGAGTGTCCTCTGCGGAGCTACAATGAGTTTCCTCCCAGGATAAAGAACCTTATCCGGGAGAGAAATCGACTCAGACGAGTTTATCAGCGAACTCTCCACCCTGGAGACTAGGCTGCGGCTAGCAGAATGGCCAACCAGGTTAAACAGGCCATCACTGACTATAGAAACGAGAGGTGGAGCGAGTGTTTGGAATCGCTCGAACCTGGGGATGATGAGCTCTGGCGAGTCATCCGCAGGCTCGAGAAGGGGAAAACCGCTCCCTTCCCTCTTCACGGACAGCGCGGCATCTGCTACTCTCCCGCCGAGAAGGCATTGGCATTTGCAGATACAATGGAGAGTCAGTTTCGACTTAACGTTGATCCGGATGATGATATTAACCGTGATATTCGGTTGGAACACTGGGTTCGGCGCATCCTTAGGAAAAATGATGACGATGTGATCCGTCTAGCTTCAGAGGAAGAACTGGAGGGGTACATTAGGGCCTAGAAACCCAAGAAGGCTCCGGGAATTGATTCAATCAACAACAGGTTGTTGAAGCAGCTCCGGAGAACTTCATCAGATACCTGCTGGATATTATCAACAGCTCAATCACTCTCAGATACTTTCCTCGAAGATGGAAGCATGCCACAGTTGTCATGATTCCCAAACAGATTCCGAAAGTTGATGACCGAAATGTTCTGCCTGACGAACAATTCGGCTTCAGGAGGGCACACTCCAACGAGCTGCAGGCTCTGACACGAGTCAAAAATTCCATCTCAGAGCTGAACAAAAGAAAGACAGTCCATCTTGTCCCCCTGGATATTTCGAAAGCCTTCGACCGAGTCTGGCACGAACGCCTGCTACACAAAATGCTCGATTTCGATCTGCCTCGGGGTCTGGTCCGGTGGATTAGGTCCTTTCTGAAAGGCAGAACATTTCAGGTCCGAGTTGAAAGAACCCTGTCTCCCGTCAGGCACGTCAGCCTTTACGTGAGCGACCTTCCTAGGTTCGATCACGTGAAGGTTTCCTTTCACTCCGATAATACGGCTCTCCTCGCTTCTTCCATGGGTCGAGCGTTGGCGGTCGTCTACATGCAACGCGCATTGGACGACCTCGAACGCTGGTACCTTGACTGGAAGATTCGAGTGAATCCAGAAAAAACTCTGGCGATAGACTTGGGGAGACGTAAAGTTTTTCCAGACACAAGGGTCACGATTTCAGGCAGGAAGATTTAATGGAAAACGCGAGTCAAGTACCTAGGTCTTTGGGTAGACCGCCGACTCACCTGGGCAAATCACATTGATTATATCAAGAGCAAAGTGCAGATGAGGATAGCTAAACTCTATCCTCTGGTCAATAGAAATTCAAAACTCAATCTCAAAAACAATATTTTTCTATACAACACGATGTTCAAGCCTGTCATCATGTATGCTTCAGGTGCTTGGGGACAAGTAAAACCGAGTTGGTGAGTTTGTAGTTATCCAACAGGTTGAATTATTAGTAAATAGCATGATAAAATTGGCGACATTTCCTTTGTTCTATTTTCTTTTATTTTACAGAATTTAACATTTTCCTTTTATATAAGATTTTACAAGTTGTTTTTTTATCATTTTGTCCATATAATCTTTTTCTACTTATTATAATTTATATTTGAACCTTTGGACTTTCATTTTCTCTTGGACTGAGAAAAATACCATTCTCCTAGAGTGAGATGAAGTTAAGAGAACAAATAGTTATTTATGTATCAAGGGAATTAGGAGGGCCTTAATTACCGATGGCAAAGTTTGCGTCCCGAGGGCCTCTGGCCCGAGGGACAGCAATTGCCTGAGGTTATTAAGGCTCATTAATTCCCGTGGTACATAGATAATTTTATTTCTGACCGATTTCAATAAAATTTTGTTCATTTTTGAAACGGAAAAATGTACCAATTCATTACCTTCCCGGTATATTTGAATCAGGTACCGTTGATTATAGTAGAGTTTTCTTGTTGCTAGGTTGTTGCTATGTTACTTGTTTATAAACAGAACTTTGTTATCAAGCTGTGTTTGCGGTGAAAACGTGTTTTCTACCCCAAATATAATGGAGGATATTTTGAAAAAAACTGAACAAGCAAGAGGATCATTAATTCCATCGAAAAGTGAAGCCGTATACCAAAAAGAATACAAGATATATCTGGACTGGCTGACACGGAAAAATGTTATGCCAAAAGATGTCACTGAAACTGTATTTCTGGCATATTTTCAAGAACTGGTAAGGAATTTTCTATGTTTTTCGGTAGATTTGGTAGTAATTGTGTTTATTCGTTTCAGTCAGAAACGTATAGTCCGAATTCTTTATGGACTAAATGGTCAATGCTAAAATCGATGGTGACTATACATGAGAAACGAGATATCACCAAGTTCAATGAACTACAGGCTTTTTTGAAACGGAAGAGTAAGAGTTATAAGCCGAAAAAGTCTGCTGTTTTATCTCCTAAAGATGTTATCAGATTCCTAAAGGACGCTCCTAATGATATTCATTTATTGCATAAGGTAATTTTTTTCTTATTTTCCTTTTTGTGTGTATTTATTTCCTTTTTTTTGTTATAGGTTGTTTTGATTATGGGTTATTTTGGAGGATGCAGAAGTCAGGAACTTTTGAATATGAAGATATCGGATATAGAGGACCGGGATTCCGTTATGGTAGTGAACGTACCGGAAAGTAAAACTGGTGTATCTAAGAAATTTACAGTTGTGGATGAAAAAGAGTTCTCCGCTTTGCCTTTATTAGGACTTTATATGTCTTTGCGTCCTAAAGGTATTGAACGATTTTTTTTGAGCTTCCGACAAAATAAATGTACATCTCAGCCAATTGGAAAAAACATGTTTGGGAAAATCCCCAGCAAAATCGCAATGTATTTAGGATTGCCAAACTCATCTTCCTATATGGGACATTACCTTCGTCGCACTTCTGCTACTGCTCTAGCCAATGCAGGAACAACTATGACTAACTTAAAAAGACACGGAGGTTGGAAAAGTTCCACGGTGGCGGAGGGGTATTTGGAGGATAGCATCGAATTGAGAAATAAAACGGCGCGTATGTTGTCTACTTTGTCATCAGAAGAGGCAGGTACCTCGACTGTAGTGAACAGAAGCTCCAGCCATACAAAAGAAGAAATTGTTTCCAGTGGCGGAAGTAATTTTCAGGGAACATTTCAAAATTGTACATTTATTATTTGTAATGACGTGAATAAATAAAATATGGTTCAGTTTTCATTTCTATTTATTTTTATTTGTGAAAGGTAGAGGGAATTATAAAATCTATAATGTCCCAAGGGAGTTATGACCCTCTTTATTGATAGCGTAACTATGACGATATAAGCTTATAATATCCCGGTCAGAAATAAAACAAATAATATACTTTTTGTCAATCTATCGAGAAGAGAATAGTGAATGGAAAGCATTTTAATTAAGATTGAAATTCAGATTTGGAACCAGATAACGAGAGAGAATAGAAGTGGGTATACCAAATAATCAGATTTCAAAAAGACCGGCCTTCGTGCGATCGGCACGAACCGTACAGCCTTCTCGGAATTGCCTTGATATTCAAAATTTTGATGTGGAAAAAATCTGCATCTGGTGACAGCAGCTGCCAAAATTGATTCAAAAAGATTAAATAAGTCAGAAAGGAGCATTTATTACAAGGGTTTTACAAAACCCGCGACACGTGTTTCGCTATACAATAGTTTCTTCAAGCGCAAACTTGAGGAAACGCTTGAGGATTTAATTACGAAACTGTTTCTTTCAGTTTGTGTCAGTTTGCATGATCCACATATTTTTGTACAGATTTACTTTAACACGCTTTAATTAGCTTCAATTGTATGTTTGTTCGTACCCGACTTCTGTAGACTCGATTTTGACTAACTTTGAACGGGCAGATTTATTTTAAACTTTGTTCGCTATCAGTGACAATACAATAATTCAATGAGCTTATCTCATTATCTTGATCAGGATAGCCAGAAAAAAATAATTTCGTCACAAAGTCTCATCGATAGGGGTGCGATAGGGAAAGTTAGATCAAAAGTGAATATGTCAAAATGTGTCCCCCTGTATACTATTGTTGAGGTGTATTATTTCACCTGAAAATTTCAGGTGTTATTTCACCTGAAAATCATATAATATCATAATGAAAAAAATATCTGTAGAGAATGTCTACGTTTGAAAAGAGAAAAATTAAAATTGATTGACATTTCTCACGAACTTGTTATTTGAATTGGTTTAGAGGAAGCTTCAAAAACTGTATATTTGCCTTAATAACTAACACTAGTAAGCCAATAATAATAATAATAATCATCTTTATTTCAGAATATGCCAACAATACAATAAACATATATTGACAACATATAATGAAATGACGTTACTGAAGGTTACATGATACAATGATCTTGCGTAAATAGAAATATAAGATGCATAAATAAAGATAATTTTAAAAATTATGATTAAAATAGTCCGCAATATTACAAGGTTCCAGATGTATGAGTACCTTTTTTATTTCTCTTTTGAATTTATTGATGATGACCAATGCTTTTATTCTATCTGGTAATTTATTGAACAATCTAATGCACATGTATTGTGGGCTATTTTCAGTTACCGTGAGACTGTGAACAGGGTAGTTGATATTTCTAGTCCTAGTTTCATATTTGAGAGGGATGTAATTTATAATAAACAAAGATTTATTTCAAAAAAAGAACATTAAACATTCATAAATATAAATTGCAAAAATGGTCAATATATTGTTTGATCGGAAAATACTTCTGCATGATTTCCTATATGGCATATTTAAGATTATTCTTAACGTTCTCTTCTGAATGATAAACACTTCTTCCGTATCAGCACTGCTTCCCCAAAACATGATGCCATATTTAGCAGCTGCTTCAAAGTTTGCATGATACATAATTTTTATTGAACTGAAATTTAGAAATCTATTGAGAGTTCTCATGGCAAACACGACTGAATTTAGTTTCATGCATGATTTTGTTATTTGCTCAGACCAGCCCAAATATTCATTAATGTAAACACCTAAGAATTCAGTACAAGGAGCTATCTCTCTCTTTCTATTTTTCATATTTATGCTTGATGAACGTTCTATCTGTAGCTGTCTTGGACGAAACAGGATTGTATTAGTTTTTGATTCATTAAGAATCAATTTATTACTTTCAAACCAATGTTTGGTACCGCCAAATAGATTACTTGCATTTTGCATAAATCTGGAAAATTATCCCCCGAATAAAAGGTTTGTGTCATCAGCATAATTTGTAATAAAACTGATTTTCTTCAATACTGGTTGCACATAGATCATTCATGAAAATTATGAAAAATATTGGACCGATAGTACTACC
>NW_027412702.1:24374251-24452211 GCF_025532065.1 Leptinotarsa decemlineata
TTTTAAAACGATTTTTTTCGACAAATAGGCAGTTAACAAAAACATAATTTTTCAATTTTCAAGGAAGTTTTATATGAACAATAGATATAGATTCAATTAAAATCTGTAACAAATGTATTATATACATAATCACATTATTATTATTATTATTTATGAACATAATAATAAAAAGAAAAATCAATTAGAACAACTGCTGATATTAATAGGTACCTTGCGATGTTGAAGAGCCTTGTAATATATGTGAACTATCTGAGTTGACAATTTCATGGGCATTAACATTTAATTCTTGAAGTGAAGAGGATGATGCTGTAACGCTGGAGCTAGTTGTTGGGATTATTCTTCAGCAATAGTGTTTTTATAAGAAATAGGTTGATTAACCCTCAGCTGCTGTTGTAGACTTCCATCCTCCGTGCTTCTTAATGTCCGTTATATTTGCTTTTGATTCTGCTAGCAAAGAAGCAGAAGACCTTCAGAAACAGTGACCTGCATATTCCTTTGGTTCCGGGAGGTTCAGAAACTCAGCAATAGTAGAGGACATTTTCCCAAACATGTTTATAACAACTGGATTGGCACTGCATTTATAATATGAGTATTTCAGAAAAAAATGTGGATGATTGGTAACAGAAGGGCTTAATGCAACGTATTATTAAATAGTCAATGCTTTTTTCCAACAATCCAAAAAGAACGACATATTTTCGTTTTTGTATTTGAAATTTGAACAATCAATGATATATCCAATATTTAAATGTCTTCTATTAATAAATGCCATAGTAGCAACTTTTATCATCGAATATTTTTCATCTGGCGCCTCATTTATAAACCTCTGGACTTATTCAAACATAGGAGTTTTCAATTGTTTGGGCCTATAACTTTCATTTTCCGCTTTAAGAATGCTATTTCCTTGAAATATTTGCTTGTACTCGACTTTATCATTGAAAACTTGCTCCACACAGTTGACGGGTTCCATATTTTTGATTTCTCTTCTAGATAGGCTGAGAAGACGGTTTTGCTGAAATTTTCTTCGACGTTTTTAAGTCTACACCAGCTTAGAAAATTATAATACGCGATGTCGTACTGCTGAGCAGAAACAAAATTATGTAGACTTCAAAAATTCAATAACGTACAAGGTGTTTAAATTGTAAATCATAATTTGTTGTCATTTCCCAGAAAAAGATATTTGAAAAAATCTATCATTATGTCAGAAATTGCCTCTTTGTGTGCATATTGAGTATTCCTCATTTCGTGAAAGTAGCTGAAGAAATAAAGAACAAATGCGGGAGTACCATAAGTCTGTGTCACCCGAAATAAAGATCTTTTTGACCCCAGCTTTTCTTTCATCTTCTGTTTCATTAATCACTCGCGATTTAGAATTTTTTCACTCTTCAACAGCAAAGGATAGTATGTTATACTTAATATGTAGTATTGAATTCCTGGTTATTATTTTGAAAAACTTTCCTGATGTGATAGACACCTTTCTGAATCTTTTTTCCGCAGTTCCAAAAAAGTCCTCAAGAATGAAGAAATAACAAATGACCCTCAAATAATCATAACGGTCGAGGCTCCAACCCCGAAAAGGCATATTCTGAATATCAATGAACTAGAGATAGACGAGAATAATATTAACCATTCAGTATTTTTAGGAAGCCGAACGTGAGTATTGATTATGGAAAAATTGTAGGTACAAATTTATAATTTATTGACGTGTAACACTGGCGATTATATTTGTTTTGATGAAAAGCTTTGTATTATCTTTTTGTTCAACTATTTATAGTTTTAAAAATTGTCATTACTGTATCGTAGGATAGGTTGGAATCCTTGTTGAAGTATGGTATAGTATTTCCAATACCAATTGGAACAGCACAGATAAGGAATTTCCGCCTCGACATAGGCGTCGACATATTTTTTTCAGTGGTAGTTTTTCAGTTACTTATTCTTACAATCATAGCAATTGAGCAAGCACCCAATGAAAAAGTTATCTCAACTGACTTTTTCCACCATGGGTAGTTATGAAAAACTTCGAAATTTAAGGTAGTTGATTTCCGAGTCGAAAACTCTAAAATACAATAAAAACACAAATAATCACACCGAATTCTCGTCAAACATATATTTACAAAATAATAAAGGCCAACAAAATTGCTAGAAAAATCAAAATTCTTCACTATATTCGGATGAGGTGGAATCATCATCGGGTTGAATAACGATCGGATTTATGGAACCTTGCAGATAATATTTGTTCTCTTGTTTTATAACGTGGGCCACACAGTTCTTCCACACATCACTATTACCTACTTCATTCACCATTCTCGTCTTATATTGTCAAGCATTACAACATTCAAAGTCGGTGACTGATTACATTTCCGCAAGCTTTCTTCCATTTGGCCCAAACCATTTCAATTGGATTGAACACACAATAGTATGGAAGCAAACGTAAGATGATATGACCACGTGGTTCACACATCGAATCAATAATATACTCTTTTTTGAAATTACGTTGTTTCATGGTCGCCAGTGATACCTTTTTCGTTGGAATCTTTTCGGGTATTTCCATGTCATGATTTCGCATGAAATCAACAATATCTGCTTTTTTTGTGTTATTGTTTGGTATTGTAGTCAATAACCAAGAATGATACGAAGCGTTAACCATAACAATAACAGAGTTTGGAGGAATATTTGGGAGAAGCTGCTCACTGAACCAGGTTTCGAATAAAGCCGCAGTCGTATCTTCGTAGTAATCAGCAGACGAATCTTTTATATTTTTGGCCGACAGAAGCAAAGCGTCAGGTACGAAACCACTTTCATTCCCGGCATGCAAAGTTATAACACGTTTTCCCCTTGAAGAAGGTGTGTTCAAAGCACAATACTTGATTTCGTCTACCCAGCCATATTTGACATCATGGGTGTCAAACCAAGTTTCGTCGAGGTAGATTATATGTCTGCTGGATTCTCGGTAGCTTTTCATTCGCCACGAATATTCTTGTAGTTGAACAATGCGTGTCGATTCCAGTATGACCATCCGATTGTTCAATTTTTTATATTTGAAACCACAAGACAATAAGTCACCTCGTAGAGTTTCTGAAGATTTGTAATTGTAATCAGGATAGTCGAGTAATTTATACCAAATCCTTTCCAAGGTTGGTACTTAATTTTTTTGGTATATACCATAAATTGTTCGCCGAATCACATCTTTTGTAGCACCATCAACGTTTGCGAATTTTTTATTCCTTTGTTTTCGTTTCATTGCATGGTCAATGACATCCCCTATTTTAATGACTCGAAGAACTGTCGAACGAGATAGTTTCGTTAACTCGCATATTCTATTCACAATAGCATTCTGTGAAGTGTGACAGTTTTCCTTTTTCAAGCATTCATGAATATTTAAAATTACTCGCTGAACTTGAACCTGTAAGTCCTTATTTTCAAATTCCGGATTCCTGACGATTGACACAGATTCCTCACACGTAATGTTATCATTTGTTTCAAACGGTCTCCAGAAAGCCATATTGAATAAAGTACCCAAAAACACTAATATTTTTACAAAAATCGGTTTAAACGATAAGATTGAAACTTTTGGTGTAAAAGTTGAAATCTTTTTCTAGAGATCAATTACCCTAACACCAAACTGATATTTTTGTACTCGACGCGCGTTTCGTTAACAAGGTTAACATCTTCAGAAGAAGCAAATTGATACTGAATCTGAAGACAAGGGTTTGCTGTTCATATACCTAGAGTTTTTTGGTCCGATGTGGACTTTTTTTGTCAAATGATGATTATCCTAATTGATTTTTCGGTAATTAACTTGTGGAACCACTACCTGCAATTTAATTTGTCCGCTTTTTAATCTATTGTTGATAAATTAATTTGCAGGTAGTGGTAGTTAATTACCGAAAAATCAATTAGGATAATCATCATTTAACAAACAAAGTCCACCTCGGACCAAAAAACTTTAGGTATATAAACAGCTAACCCTTGTCTTTAGATTTGCTTCTCCTGAAAATGCTAACTTTGTTAGCGAAACGCGCGTCGAGTGCAAAAATATCAGTTTGGTGTTAGGGTAATTGATCTCTAGAAAAAGTTTTCAGAAATCGGTTTGCAAAACCACTCACTACCTCACCTAACTCCACGAACACACGGCACTGATAAAGAAATATTGTGAAACGGACAAAAAATATCAGTATTCAGCCAGTCCAGCTAGCCGAACCTTTATTCCTCAACTACGTTTGATAGCACGTTTACTAACTATCTGGACGACTAGGGACTACAGACAAGAAATGTTTATGACTGTAATCTTATTTTTTTTGCTGTTCCAATTGAGAATGGACAGACTATACTGATATTTGACTTGAAGCCAATTCTCATCTATTCTCTCAACCGGTATTATGATTTTTAAATGAGGTTGAATGTAAAGGCGAGAAGTTGAACCATGGTTGAAACCTGAATTTTGAATCCACAAATCATTAATGAATAGCGAAGGTTTGGAAGGAATTGACCAGTTACGAGTTCCATACATACTTTGATTTTCTATTCCTGGAGTATACTTCAAATCTTGTTTCTATCGCTTGTATCTCTTTATTGACTCGATTACGTATACACAATCAATTTTTTCCAGAGAAGAATCGGAAAGTAAGGTACAATTGAAAGTTTACGCTAATGGTTTCAAAATTTTCATACTGATTGTTATATGGGCGGTGAGTTGTTATGCTTTGATGGAAAATAGCGAAAAAGTTTTGAACATGTACCAAATTAGCATACCGAAAGATTCGGTAAAAAGTAAGTGAAATGACTACATATTAAACATTTTTTTGATTGATGCAACTAATTTTCCTTTATTTTCAGTATTTCAATATTAACATTTGTTTACAAAACGGATTTGAAGCTCTAATAACTTCTAGTTATTATATGCGAGCGCTTTCAATATCAGGCTGTACTATCATCTTCATGGCTCTACTCAAATTGAACGTTTATCTTCTTGTTCGTTCTTTTATACGGTTAGAAAGTCTTAGTGCAGGTATTTGTCCTCTCCTGTCTTCCGGATGTCTCTTTAAATTTGCATGTATCTGGGTTACATCAGGTAATATCCTTTGTGTTGGAGTTTCCCTAGTTCCATTGTTTCTAGGAATGTGTATTTTATTGTGTATTATATTGAATGTTAGGTCTTGCAGTGTTTTGATTTGTATTTGTACCTAGATAAGTGAATTATGATTTTTGAATTTATGGATGTTTAGGTGTTCCCAGATGTCCATACTTGTTTTATGAGTTTGATGTTTTTTCTAGTGGGGAAAAGTTATGTTTGTTTTGTATGGCGAGGTTTGATTTATATGTTATTGGGTTTGGATCATTTTTTTTTTGGTTTGTCCGATATAGAATTTGTTGCAGTCCGAGCATTGTATACTGTATATAATGTACAAGGATAATCAGGATAATCGAACCTGACAATACACAGTGTGTCAAATTTCTCTCACCGAAAGTTCATAAAAAATATCTGTATGATTTCCAACGTTTGTGAAGTTTTCATTCGTATTTTAAGTGACTAAAGAATGTTTCAATCGTGTTTTCAACTTTAAGGTCACGTTATATACGAAGAGCCGAGAGAAAATAAAGTCCAAGTTATGTTGAGAGGAGCACTACTTCCTTCTTATTACGAGGAAATGTCAAGAGAATGGATGACTGTTTGGGTTCAGCTAATGGTTACCAGAGAAGAACCTTCCAGGTACATTCAGATTCGGGAGTTCGAAGTGTTGTCTATTCAGGTAAATATAGCAGAAAATGAAAGGTAGAACTGAATCCTCGACGCTCGTTTTCACCAACCAAGTTGGCGTCTCCACAAAATTTAGTACACTGATTCTTAACTTTAAAAATGGTCTCTACTTATATCTGATAGGGCTCACTTCCATTTTCACTTTCCCACACAAATAAATGCTTTCGCATATAATTGATATATAATTATGATAAAATTCATTTGGTTGATGACGCAACAAGTTGCAAGAAAACGTGACACTAAATAGTCGGAAGCCATAAACAACACAGACCACTGGTGTTCTTCCTTCCAGGGGGTCGCCTAATTCACCTATTGCTTCCAAGTCTACGAGAAACACTGCAGTCTCAAATAATTATTGCGTTTTTTCCCATGTTTTTCATGAAACTCATTCCAACAATCTTGTTTCCTTTACTAGTCTGTATATGTCTCATGCTGGACGTATGTCATATTCACCTGGAACTAATTTAGGTTGTACATACATTGTTAACCTCTTGTAATTGAAATACCCACATTCGCATCAAATATCACCAGCTGCCTCTGCTCATTTTGTTCGGATGTCCTCTTACAGAACAGTGTCCAGTGTTAGTGCCCTTATCACAGCCTGGCTGTTGCATACACTTTAGCCTGGAATACTGATGTATACTGACCGAGTAAGTAACTGAAATGAATGAAGATTTCTCACCGCACAGTATATTCCAGCTTCCATCTCCTGTTCGGTTTTCGACTCGTCTGTATACCAGGTGTTCCTGCCAAGTCATGTTCTCGCGATAACTTTCATTCTCCACTCTTCGCGGTCTAAGACTTCTAACGCATAGTTTGGTTCGAACATGTACAACATGTTACAACATGACATTACAGCACTATTTGTCTGATGATGTATGGTAATGCAGCAGGAGAACTCTTACCACCATACGTTAATTATGAAACTAAAATTTTAGGCCAGATTTTCACTTTGAATTATACAACCTCTGATGGGTCACATGTGGCCTAAGTGCGTGGGCTTACACTCACCCTCCCTACTCTACAAATACAGATATACAACCTCTACAAGGAAAAAATATCTTCTGTGAAGAATTCAAGGCATTTCGTCGAATTACTAGAGGCAATCGAAATCACGGAGCAAGAAAATCAATCAATTTCGGCGTGGAAAGCCTTCAGGCATACCAACGTTCCTGTCGAAGAAGCACTTTGAATCATACAGAGAAAGCTATCCGTAAACGAGGACCTGAAAGATAGAACAAACTTACCTATAGAAGTAATTACGGACGTTCTAGGAAGATGTATACGGAACTGCTATTTCCAACTGAAGGACGAATTTATTACGCGAGATGAGGGACTGCCAATGGGATTGCCACTTTCACCAGTCATAGCCAACGTATATATGGAGTAGTTCGAAACTCTGGCCATTGAAAAAGCCCACAAGAAGCCCCGAGTCTGGTTGAGATAGGTTGACGAAACTTTCATAGTATGGAACCATAGCAGAACTAGACACCTTCGTGAAGTACATCAACAACGTAAGTCCTTCCATTACTTTCACAATGGAGAAGGAATCCACAACGAATTGCCATTCTTAGACGTATTGATGAAGAGGACTAACACTGAGTGAGAAACATCTGTACACTGAAAAACCTACTCATACGGGACAGTATCTGAATCACAAATCCAACCATCATCAACCTACCAAAAGAGGAATCATCAAGACTTTGGTGAATCTAGTGAATCCTCACAAGAAAAAGAAACCGTTACAACCAGTGCTAGCCCTTCCTTACGTCAGAGGATTGTCGTAAAGGATGAGAATAATTGGGTCCAAGTACAACATCTGAACCTGCTTCAGATCCAGAAACACTATCCATAGCAGCCTCACGAAAACCAGGCCACCAAACGCGGACTGCGATTCCAAGAATTGCTTTACTGGATACCATGTGAGTGCGGCCAATCCTATATCGGTTAGACTAAGAGGCCATGGAAAGTCCTTACTGCTGAGCTCAAGAGAAACACACAGCGAGGAGAAACCAGCTAGACGTGGTATTTTTCCGACCGTTTGAAGTTCATTGGTGGAAGATACTGAATAAATAGAAATCAAAGGTTGATTGTGAAATTTGCCAACCATTGCGAAACAGAGATTATCTTCACTGCTAAATCAGTAATAGAAAAAAGTGGCTACAAAATCTGAAGACAATCTGAAAGCCGGCACTAATGAACAACCAGTGCTCGAAATACTTTCTGCTTTCAAACACACTGAGCCAGCTGTAGATCCAGAGGTCATCGGTCATTTCTTGGAAATAAACAGAAAGAGTTAGCCAAGCAAAATGAAGACGCAAAAAAATTTCAAGTTGATTCAAAACGATGATGCTAACTTGATTAGCGAAACACGTGTCGAAAGATACCTTATTACTCTTATTTCCATTAGTTTTATTCAATAGTGCTAAGTTTGAACATTTCCAATTTGTTTCAGAACGTGTCTGAGGCGTGGAAAGTTCCTATAGTACCAGAAAAGATGATCGGTCAAGTACCAGAAGTAGATCATTTGAAAATAATCGACCTTAACGAATTCGAAGTAGACGACGCTTCTTACAAAATGTTGAGAATCCAGTTCAAGACAAATCTGAATACGAATTTTCCTGTTTCTATGGGATACAATCTACACCCGATTGACGTCAATGACGGTATCATTTATGGAGCTCTGGTTTTGATTATGTTGTACGTTCTTATAATATTTGAGGTCAGTATTGTACGAGCATCATCTACATAGGTAGAATTGGATCCTCTGGCTCAAAATTAATCCAATCAGTATGGTTTTGTTCAATAGATTTCATTATTCAGGAAATTGAAGGTCGATAAACCTGGTGACTATGATAGTCATTCAAGGCTGCCCCTTCTTGTAGCTCACTGCTAGGAGAAGAAGAAGATAATGTTGGTGCTCATCTGGTGTTTATCTGGTGTTCATCTTCACATATCTTAGTTGTTCGTCAGCATTGAGACCAACATTTTCTATAGCACTAGATAGTAAGACTGGGAATGACCCCCACGGTTACCAGATTTGTAGATCATTGATTACCGTTAATATAGATTCGTATTTATTTTGAGTGGAGTGTGTCTTCAGTATCATAGATGCTGCTATTAATTTTTGTCAGTAATTTGAAATAATTCATTCTACAAAACTTTATCATTCATATATTCTAGTTGATTCATAGAACCCTTGCCTCCCTGTTAGCTAGTACGCTGACTGTAGCAATCTTAGCATCGTATGATCAAAGACCAACATTGGATGTGATAATATCTTGGATAGATATCGAAACCATGACGTTGTTGTTTTCTATGATGGTTCTAGTATCGATATTCAGTGAAACTGGAATATTCGATTATGCTGCCGTTTTTGCATACAAGGTAAGACTTCTTATTTCCAACCAAAGAAATAAAGTGGGTAGTTGGCAAAATCGAATAATTTGAAACTTATTTTTCAGAAAGCGAAAGGGAGATTGTGGCCACTGATAAATATGTTATGCCTTCTCACAACTATAGTCTCTTTCTTTCTGGATAATGTAACGACTGCTCTTTTGATTACACCTATCACCATCAAGTAGGTATAATAATGGTATAATGTTGATACATTCTAAAAGAGATTTTTACCTCATAATTTCGACATATGAAACATTCAAATGTTTCTAAATCCATAAATTGATGGATGTAGCCGTTTGTTCCATCCGGATAGTCATAAATTAGCAGCCTACAATTCAGTGTTGCACAGAGCATTCTCACTGCCTTCGTCTGCTAACAATCTAGCTAGGGAAATTGATATAATTACACAGATAGGTCATAATAATGGTTTCAAAGCAGATACTATCCAGAAGTTAGTCAGAAAACAAAGCCGTAAATTCACTTACTGATTAATATACCCTCAGGTCAAACAACCGGAAATCAAGAAATGGGTAACGCTAACATATTTTGGAAAAAGAACAGAGATAATTGCGGGTTTCTTCAGAAAAAACAATGTGGAAGTGGCATTCAGACCACATGCCAGGTTATCTCATTTCCTTTTCAATGCCAAAGATACGGTCGACAAGTTGGAGAAATCTGGAGTGTATAAGCTTAAGTGTCCGGAGTGTTACAGTGTTTATGTGGGACAATGTGGCAGAAATTTCCAAAAACGGTATGCTGAACATGAAAGGTCCTTCAGACTAGGAAAAAAAGATTCGACGTTTTCAAACCATTCCTTGGCATGTAACCACAAGTTCCCGAATCTAAACGATACGGAAATTTTGCACTATGCAAGAAAGGGTTACAAACTCAATTATTTAGAATCCTTGGAAATTCACAAGCATAAATATTGCGGGTGCAACCTCTTAAATGATCAAATCGATTTAGTTTACTAGCCGGTTTTCAAATTGGCACATCAGCATTGTAAACTGTAAATTCAGGTACTCAATCAAGCCAAGTACCTCAATTAGTACTTACAGGGGTGCTATAGAATGGCTAATATAATGAACCATTGTTAGTTTGAAAATGTCCGTATAAGACAAAACTGCAGTAACGTTAGTTACAAATAAAAGTGGTAAAAAACATAGAAAGTTTCATTTCTCTCTTCTTCATTGTTTCTAAATCCATTGAAAATATTTTGTGGAAAGTAACTTGAGCTTGTCCCCGGTTTGATTTTTCACTATAGCCGAATTTTTATTTGGTTTTTTATGTACAAGGAATACTTCAATTACAATCAGTCAATTCGAAGTATTGATAGCCAGATAGATATTTATTTATTATTTGTTGTGAATGTACATCAGTGGTAGGTCAATATATGAGAATTCCATGTAGCACCGATTGAAATACTTGTGTAAACAAAGTTCATCAGTTCTTATCTCTAAGGACCTATCTATACAAGTTTTCTTTGTGTTCCCATTGGTATATTTTCCCAGTTTATATTCTTTTGGTTTCTTATTGACTTATTTCCCGATCTGGTGACGTTCAAAAGATTTTGGTTCCCATGTAGCTGCTTCAAAGCAGATACGAGTATTCGGCGTTGACGCTGGCTGTTCTGGGTATTCTTGTCTTCAGTATTGGGTTCAGAGCAGATATTTGGCGTTGCTACTGGGTATTTTTATGTTCATTATTGGGTCAATCTATTCTTGTCTATCAGGCCTTTCGTAACCAATATCTTAGACTAGGAAAGTTCATGCCCTTGTGATGCACTGTTTGGAATCTTTGGTGTGGTAATGAATATTACTGGAGGTTTTTCCCAACACCGAATCGTTATTTTAACATCTCGACACGTTTTTCTTCAAGAGGAAATTTGATTTTCTTCTTGAAGATGATCACTTGGTGATCGAAACACGTGTCGAAGTGTTAAAATAACGGTTTGGTGTTGGGAAAAACTCCAGTAATATATGGAAATTCAGTTCATCGAAATATGATTCGTATACTTTCATTCTATACGATCAGGTTATCACTTAGAGTTCTCAAATTACTGCATTTTTATAAAGACAAAACACAAGCACTACAGGAAAATCTCTGGGGCGCTCTAAGAGCGGTGCCTGTGTGAAAGTAGCGATTCACGTTGGATTTGAATCGCTAAAAACTAAATTCATTTGGAAATTCATTGGTCCTGTTTTGTGTTGTATGAGAGTTATTTAAGAGTAACATAGATTATGCTTTTCTCTGACATTACTCCCAGTACTAGAGAGTGAAAGGGTGTATCATATCCTGTCACAGATAGGTAAGAAGTAAAGTCGAGTTCTCAGAAATATGGAATCCTTTTTTAGAAAACAGTTTTAATCTCTCATAAGGTTCACATTAGACGATCGTTGTAATATTCGTTGTGAGGTTCGCCTTCCAAACATAGCATAAGGTTGTTGAATTTCCATCATAAAACAGGCTATTCACTATTTTGACATCTTCGACTCATACAGGGGCACTTTGAACAGTAAAGAATTTGAACAGTATTTCTGCACGAAAAAAGGAGTAAAAATAGCGTTCAACAAATTGGACTGCTCATTTTAGGGCTCCAAAGTGGGCAACTTTTTCTTTGAATTGTTGAACAAATGAAAAGTAATCAAAGGCGAATCTGGTTTCTTATATATTTCTTTATTCTTTCGTTCATTAATTTATCTTGTCGAATTAGAGGTTCAGCAGCTCTTTAAAGTTAGTCAAAACACTGATCAGTCCGGGAAATAATTTACTGATCAAAAACATATTTTCAGATTATGCGAAGTGATGAAAGTGAATCCACGACAAATATTGATGTATACACTGATCTTTGCCAACATAGGAGGAGCAATAACCCCAATAGGAGATCCTCCTAATGTCATCATCGCAAATAACCAAAAAGTTGTACAATCAGTAAGTAGCTGATGGAATAAGTTCGAACATTAGTAGAAGTTTATCATTATTTCCTGAACAAATCCTTATGATTTGCAGCAAATGTGAAAGTTTCAGAAATATTCCATTACTTTCTTTCAGGGGGTCAATTTTGGTATATTTACAATTCATATGGGTGCAGGAGCTTTGCTTGTCCTCGTTGTTGTTTATATTCAAATTCGCATCTTATATAGAGATAAAAAGTACTATGCTTACGATGAACCTACAGAACTGAAAGGTAAGAAATTGTAAGTAGTTGTTCTATATCAGTAGATTTTGTTCAAGATGAAAATTTTCAAAATCATGAAGAATCTGGTATGTAACTGATGGAATTATTTCGGAAAATCTTCACTGTAAGTCAAACTGCAGAGTGGTTGAAACAGGAGCCCAGAAACCAAATATTCGTGATATAGCGGACAGCGCTGTTTCGACCCACCATAGATCTCATTAGTGTTGCTAAGTGAATCATGATTGCACTGCTGAACTCAAGTGTCCTTGAAGAACACTTGAGTTAGTTCACCATTAAATGCGATTTGTAATGTGTAGGTTTTCTGAAATACAATGATATTTGTACTTGAGGTGCTTGAACTATCTGTATCTGTTGAGTAGGGAGGTTGAGTGTAGACCCACAGCACTTAGGCCACATGTGACCCATTGTACATCTCCCCGAGGAGTTGTCCTCCTAGGTCATCGTCCATCCTGTCCTTTTCAGGAAGGTGAACAGGTCACTAGGAGAGATCTCCTTTATATTAGCAGGTGTAGGCCAAGACTCGCCGAACATACACTCTCTTTGGCACTTGAGATGTACTCACGGTGGCTTCCACGAAGGTTTTGGAAGGTGTAGCGACATTACTGTCGTTGCGCGGCTTCTTCAACCGTCTTGGGGTTCTCTCCGTGTAGGTTCACAAGTAGGGGAGCTTTCCTGCAGGGACAGCCGGTTCCTTGCCTTTATTCAAGGCGGAGCTCTTGGCGCCCGACGCAGGAAGTGCCCTTGCTGTTGGAGGTGGAGTAGGTGGAGTTGCTGCCACTCCTGCTTCC
Organism: Leptinotarsa decemlineata; assembly: GCF_025532065.1. Taxonomy (NCBI): domain Eukaryota; kingdom Metazoa; phylum Arthropoda; class Insecta; order Coleoptera; family Chrysomelidae; genus Leptinotarsa; species Leptinotarsa decemlineata. The sequence continues at coordinate 24,387,393 of NW_027412702.1, forward strand.
TTCGCTCCCTTTCTTTTTTTGGACTCGGTGCCGTGAATGCGCTTACGCCTTGGCCTTTGTATTACATCACGAAGTGATCTGCTATATCCAGCCTCATTCCAAGCGGTAGATTAGGGTGAACATTTCTGTTCATCCTCAGCCACCCCCTTAGGTTGAGGTGAGCACTTCTGTCCAGCCTTGGGATTAGTTTTTGTTGTTCCTGTTTTTGTGTTTGTTTCATTCATGTGTGTTCTCACGAGTAGCAAGGAAAGAGTTTGCCACCTCTGGCAGAGCCCCGCATTACCAGAGGTAGGCTGATTACAATGAGGTTTCGCAAAGTGCCCTAAAGGGATCGTTCGTAACCACATATCACCCTGCGGCCATTCAGCTGTCGGCACGATTCATTACACCTTAGTTTGGGTAGGCTGGTCCATGGTGGCATGTTTTGCAAAGGCTTTCGAGGAGTTTTAGTTCCCTTCACCCTACTTATATCTGCCACTGACCAGGCGAGCCCGTCCGTAGGCCAGTCTCCTGGCCGTTCCCCTATCCGCCACCTGGAGACGCGCCCGATAGATAGGCCAACCCACGGGGTGTTTGAACTATGTCAGGATACGAATATGATTAAACCAAGTATGCCATTCAAAAATAATGTTAGACTCCGAACTAAAAAATCTACTATGCATCCGGAAGAATACCTCCAGTATCTCTGTGAAATTCAAAATACTATGCTTCAATTTCAGCTAGTTTTTCTGATTATAATGATGATTATGCTATTCAGGCCTGAATGCTTTGTAGTTTGTTGCTATCGATGTTTCGCAATTTCGAATCGTTGTGTTTTAAAATAAAAAAGTTATAGAAAAATCAGTACTTGAAGTGATAAATTTGGAATAACGCAGTCGAGAAACATGGTTTGCTGGCCAACCCTCATGCTATGGCTTGTAGGATCATTTTTGTGTTCGGCTCTCCAGCTCCCTGCAAAAAACGTTTCCTGCAACTAGCAGTCGATGGATATCTCCCGAATAATTTTACCATCAACGCTGGTGTTCCCCAGGGAGCTATAATGTCCCCAACCCTTTTTTATTGATTATCAACGACTTATCAGAAAAAACCAATAATCCAATATATAGTTTTGCTGTCGACAGCACACTTGTTTCGTCATTACATTTGGATTCCAGGACATCGGTTGCGGATGTACATCTTAACCGGCAGAAGGAGGTTGCATATCTCAATGAGGACCTAGAGGTGATTTAGAATTGTGGTGGTGAAAGTAACCAAGTTCAAATTCAATGCCACGAAAACCCAGGCATCGGTTTCCTCCAGAAAGATAAATGTCTATAAAACGGATATAATAATGTCAGGACAGACAATTCCGCTTTCTGCTTCGATACGTTTGTTGGGGGTTGAAATGGACACCAATATGTCTTGGCACAGAGTCAGAGTCAGATGCTACAAATGCAATACGGATTTATACAGACGGCTCAAAAAACAAAGAAGGCTCAGGATGTGGAGTGTACTCCAGATCACTAAGCCTAAGGATTAAGTGGGGAATGGGAAGAAATACCAGCGTGGTCCAAATAGGACTGGCTGGTATCTCAATCGCCACAAGAGAAATAACCAAGAAAGGAATTTCTGGCAAAAACATAACAATATGTACTGACAGCAGACAAGCCCTATTAGCCTTGAACAGACAACGTATAACCTCAGGGCTAGTATTAGAGTGTCACCAAGATTTAGCCAAAGCCTCGGTAGATAATAACATTATCCTGAGTTGGGTCACGACAGGAGTAAAGGTGATCGCATTGTCGACTCTTTAGCTAAGGAAGCGGTTGGACTGAGAATTTAATGACCCAGTGGCACCTACAGCCTGATGACTTCGACAATTGCGGAACTAGTCAAATATTACAGCCATGTTCAATCCTTAAAGAGTTGGGATGGAATCAAAGGATGTAATCTTGCCAGGATCACTTTGGGCGACTCTGGGAAGCTGGCACCGAAGAAATATCTGACTATGACCAGGAAAAATCTACGCCTAACAGTAGGATTTCTGAATGGCCACTGTCAACTGAGGAAACACCTCCATAATATGGGGCTGGGTTATCGTCAATAAGAGAGTGTGTGTTCGGCGAGTCTTGGCATATGCCAGACCATATAAAGGAGATTTCTCCTAGTGACCTGTCCACCTTCCTGGAAAGGACAGGATGGACGATGACCTAGGAGGACAACTCCTCGGGAGGATGTACAATGGGTCACATGTGGCCTAAGTGCTGTGGGTTTACACTCACCCTCCCTACTCTACAGATACAGAGATGTCTTGGCACAATCATGTCGACGAAATTGCGAAGGCTGCTTCCCAAAAGCTTGGAACACTGTTTCTCTAGCAACCCTAGCAACTTTTGATGCTTTATTTATTGTTCACATGTATGGAGCTCCACCCCTAAGCATACTCTGAAGCTGCTGAATTCCTTCCAGAAAAGAGTCACCAGCCTGACACGAACATAGATACTTTCTCTCTTTCATAGATACTTTCACGGGAGGTGTTTAATTGGCACATTTGATTCCACCAACAGTGGTACATATCAGAAATACGAGACGGACTGTGGCTGCTCATTACTTTGAGATTCAACTCAGTACACCTCGAATATCGCTGTTCAAGAACTCTTTTACTTGGATTACTTCGTGAGAACGTTTTCCCAATTTAATTTAATTTCCATCGATTTAAATCCAACGAGAATCGTTACTTTCGCACAGGTACCGCTCTTATGTTTGTGTTTTGTCATGAAAAAATATTAGTTTTGATGATTCAATGGAAAAGTGGGGAGAGAAAAACTATCTGAATGAAGCTAGTGATTGGTTTTTCAAATATGGGATTGATTTTTTAACATTTTGGAACAGATTATGAGATATGCAGTTCAATTTTGTAACTTACATTCAAATGAAAAGAGGGTAGAAAAATATATTGTTCAAAACTGTACAAAATCATTATATTGTACTCAAAAACTTCATGTTGATAGATATTGAAATATTGTGTGTTACAATTTTTAAGTATAACTCATCTTCTTTTATCTCTTCTTCTTCAGATCTTAAGGCCGAACTCGCTGTTTGGGAAAGAACAGCGGCTTCTGTAAGCAGGTACAGCAAAGACGAAGATATTGTTAAAGACACCCTATTGAAACAAACACAACAGCTTCAACTGAGGCTTCGAAGACATACCGAAAGCAATATCAGTAGTCATATAGATAGTCAACTCGATATTATCGGAGAGGCAGTAGATGCAAGTAAGAATTCGACCACGATTGAAGATTTAGAGAAACAGGTATACTCCATGAGCTCATTTTCTGAAACACAATTCAATTGAACTATTTGTTGAAGATACTCGTTCACAGTCTCTTTCCCAATCGCCATTATTTTTAACCAGTGAATACTCCTTACCGTTCTTGATGCTAGACAATATTTTTCTTTTTCTCCTTCACCTGTTATGAGCAAGAGGCAATAATATTCTCCATGGTTTCCAACGAAAATACCCAACCCCGAGAGAAAGAGACAAACATTGAAACGAACTTATCAAGTATCATAAGATCCAATTACAGGTCCCAAGAGAAATTCTTTATACAAAGAACCAAGTCTTGTTAGAGGTAATCAAGGAGTATAGTTCATTGCATACATAGTAACTTTCATAAGTTTGTTTGAGAGTGGTGACAAACATCATGTTATCAAAAGACACATTCAGCCAAGCTAGCGTAGAGATACGCAACATACGGAAATCGGTAATCAAGAGCGGAAAACGAACTCCCTCCTAACTGTCACCATCATAACCACTGCTTGTACAACCCTACGTCAAAGGATTGCCGAAAAGGATAAGAATAATTGGGTCAGAGTACATCAGAATCTGCGTCAGATCCGGAAACACCATCCGTAGCAACCCATAGCAGGCCACCAAACGCGGACTAAGATTCCAAGAATTGCATTTACCGGATACCCTGTGAGTGCGGAAAATTCTATACCGGTAAAACTGAGAGGCCATTAAAAGTCCGCATTGCCGAGCACAAGAAAAACACACAGCGAGGAGAAACCAGCAAATCGGGAATAGCAGAGCATGTCTGGAAGGATCACTGATTTAAGAAGAAGTTCAAAGACGCTGCATATGTTATGTCCAATGACGCATTCAGTCACGCTAACGTAGAAATACGCAACATGTGGAAACCGGTCAACTCCCGTCAAACGGTCAACTAACGCTAAACCGGTGAAGTGGAGAGAGAAAAGAGGGGCGAACCCTTTTTCCAGTAGACGAAATTGCGGCAAGCAGGATGGCCAACCAAGTTGAACAGGCCATCGATGATCACCGAAACGAAGGGTGGGAGGAGCTCTTGGAATCCCTAGAGCCTGGGAAGGACGAGCTTTGGCGAGTCGCCCTCAGAGGGAAGAAGACTGCTCCCTCACCCATTCACGGAGAGCGGGGAGTGTGCTACTCCCCCTCCGACAAAGCGTTGGCCATTGCCGACACGATGAAACGTCAGTTTCAACTTAACGTTGACGATAATGACGACATCGACCGCGATATGCTGTTAGAAGTTCGGGTACACCGCATCCTCAGGGAGGATGACGACGATAACATCCGTCCGGTTTCTGTGGAAAGCGGGAAGTGTGCTACTCCCCCGCCGACAAAGCGTTGGCCTTTGCCGACACGATGAGACGTCAGTTTTATTTTAACGTTGACGACAATGACGACATCGACCGCGATATGCTGTTGGAAGATCGGGTACACCGTATCCTCAGGGAGGATGATGACGATAACATCCGTCCGGCTTCTGTGGGAGAGCTGAAGGGTTACATCAGGGCCGCAAAGGCCAAGAAAGCTCCGGGGGTCGATTCAATAACTAATACATTTTTGAAAAGACTCCCGGACAACTGTGTCGAAATCCTTCTACATATCATAAACAGTGCCCCAGATGGTAGAAGCATGCGATCGTCGTCATGATCCCAAAACAGGGTCAAAACCAGCTGTTCCCGCAGAACTATCGCCCGATTAGTCTGCTCTCATCGGCAGCTAAGCTGGCTGAAAGAGTCGTTCTGTAAAGACTCAACGAAGAAGTAGAGGACCGAAATGTTCTGCCTGACGAACAGGTCGGCTTCAGGAGAGAACACTCCACTGAGTTACAGGCTCTGAGACTGGTCGAAAAAACCATCGCGGAACTGAATCAGAATCGAAAAGTCCATGTCGTTTTATTAGACATCTCGAAGGCTTGTGATCATGTATGTTACGAAGGCCTTCTGCATAAACTAATCGCGTTTGACCTGCCTCGGGGCCTGATCCGGTGGATTGGGTCCTTCCTGAAAGACAGAACATTCTCTCTCACGCTGGACTCCCTTTACACCAGCGACCTTCCGAGAACTTGAAATTCAGTTGATTTCAACTGATTTTTTCGTTCTGTATTCCAAGATTTGTTGAAACTACATAAATTTACTCGTGTATAAAAAAAATTTTTAATATGAACATTCTGAAAAGAAACTTGGGTGTTTATTAAAAAAAATTGAACTTGAATCATAATTAACTTATTTATGTGATGAGAAACTCAAATGTAGAAGAAATTTCTCAAATTCATATCAAAACGTACTGATATTTATTTTGATTTTCACTAAGAGGGGTTTTCTAAACCAATATTGTTTTTCTTTCAGTATCCCATCCGTAACAAGAGTTTATTGGTAAAGTCTGGAGTGACTTTATTCATAGTTATCTGCGTGTTTTTCCTGAATAGCATTCCGGCACTGAGTGAGTGGCCATGAAATGAATATTTCACTTTCCAATCACATCAGTAAAATTCGTTTGTAGGTAAACTGGGTTTAGGATGGACCGCGTTTTTGGGCGCATTACTACTTCTTCTTCTTTACGATAGTCATGACCTAGAAGCCGTACTTGCCAGAGTTGAGTGGTCAACTCTGATTTTTTTTGCATCACTGTTTATCATGATGGAGGTGAGTGAAATTAATGCCAGAAATGTCACTAATAGATGAAACGAATGAAATTTGTACACTCGAAATATGATTTATCTAGGTTGTTTAAAGAGGTTTGTATATTTTAATGTCTTGTGGTTTTGTAGCACAATAAATATTTATTCTACTGTGTCGTGTTAGTGTTCTATCTGTGTCTGTAGAGCAGGGAAGGTGAGTACAGGCCCACAGCACTGAGGCCACGTGTGACCCATTGTATATCCTCCCGAAGAGTTGTCCTTCTAGGTCATCGTACATCCTGCCCTTTCCAGGAAGGTGGACAGGTCACTAGGGGACATCTCCTTTATAACGGCAGGTGCACGCCAAGACAAAACAAGACATTTTCATCTTCCTGTTCACACATTGCATAGAGGTGTGTACACTAGCCCCATATTATGAAGGTGTTTTCTTAGTTGACAGTGGTCAGTCAGAAATATTACTGTCAAGCGACGGTTTTTCTTGGTCATTGTCAGTTTTTTTTTTGGCGCCACATTTCCAGGGTCGCCCAGGGTCATTCTGGCAAGACTGCATCCTTTGATTCCATCCCATCTATTTAAGGATTGAGCATGGGTGTGACTTTTGGCTAGTTCCGCAAATGTCGAAGTCATCAGGCCGTTCCATATTATGAAGGTGTCGTCTATGTATCTCAACCAGACTCGGGGCTTCTTGTGAGCTTCTTCAATGGCCAGAGTTTCAAAAAAACCCAATTTATGAATTGGCTATAACAGGTGAAAGTGGCGATTCCATTGGCAGTCCCTCATCTTGCGTAAAGAATTCGTCCTTCAGTTGAAAGTAGCAGTTTCGTACACAGCATCCTAGTAATTCCATAATTACTTGTATCGTTAGGTTTGTTTGAAGTGCTTCTTCGACCGGAACGTTGGTGTAGAGGCTTTCCAGGTCGAAACTTATCAGTTGATTCAACGAAATGCCTTGAATTTTTCACAAAAGATGATATGTTTTACCTTGCAGTGATTTAATTATTGGTAGTGAAAATCTGGACAATTTCTGAGTGGCTGAATCTCTGGAGTTAATGATCGGTCTGAGCGGAGCATCCTTTTTGTGGATTTTGGGTAGTACATACAAGTGAGGGGGCTTACTGTGCTGCGTTGTTAGCAATGCTCCCTCTTTTTCCGTAAAATAGACTTCGTGTTGTTTCAAAGTCTGGTACAACTTCCTTTCAATTGATGCAGTAGAGTCTCTTACGATCTTCGTGTATTTTCCTTTCTGAAGCACCTCTTTGATCTTCTGTTCGTAGAGATCAATATTGATCACAACAGTAGCGTTTCCCTTATCTGCAGGTAAGATCTTGATGGAGTTGTCTCTCCGTAGTCCGTTCAGAGCTCTTCGTTCTTCATTGCTGATGTTAAAAGTTGGAACTAGTTCTCGATCTAGCTGTTCTCTGATTTTCCATCTGAATCCTTCTGCCTCGATCTGATCAATAAGGGCACTGGTGAATTTTACTGCAGTTGTTATTTCCAAAGTGGGCAAAGATGTTGGTGCAATGGCGAAGTTTAGACCTTTCCTCAACAAAGATTTCTCTATGTCCGTGAGCGGGCGGGAACTCATGTTGATGACGTTGGCGGCTTCATAGTTGGCCTGTTCTTGTTCTGCATTTGGGGATTGTTTCCTTACTAACTTTCCCCACTTCCTGTTGTGGGTATTCTCCATGTCTTGTCGGATCTTCAAGCACGTGCTTTCAATCTTGGCAAAGATTGGTCCATGATCCTCTTCCAAGGTCTCTCTTCTTATTTCTTCAAAACGTTCATAACGTTCAAAACGACATAACTTGCTTTGAAATCTTTTCATTTTCATTTTTCATTTTTTGATATTGATAATTTTTAATTTTTTTCATCGGTTGAGACTGACCCATCACAAACTGAATAGATGAATGAGTGAGTGAATGAATGAGTGAATGAATGAATAATAGGCTTTCTTATAGTGGATTTGGAGATTTAGTTCTGGAATATTTTTGATCGTATGGAACTGGTAGGAATCAAATTGATTTGGAGGAAGGAAAAGAAGGACTGGAAACTGCTCGATACTTCAGAACTGCAATAATCTTCCCAATGTGTGTTTTGTTGACTGATTTGGCGTTATCAAGGGATGAACAATAATCTAGTTAATTCCAAAATGTAATATCAAACAATTAAGTTGATATATTTGTCTATGTTTCATTGTTTACGTTTCTATAATTATAAGTCCATAGTCTCAATGAATGGCAAAGCTCAACTTTGAACTTTGACTTGATATTGTTTATGTTGTTGTTTTCTTGCAACTTCTATGATAACGATAGTGATTGAAACTTTCGATATGTCGATTCATTAACCTTTTTTTTCAGGCTCTCACTCGCCTAGGGTTGATAGGCTGGATTGGGAAACAAACTGAATCCTTAATCACATCAGTGAGTCCCGACTCCAGATTAGCAGCAGCTATAATATTGATTTTGTGGATCTCCGCTTCAACATCCTCTTTTGTGGATAATCTACCACTCACGACCATGATGGTCAAAATAGCCATCAACCTATCAGAAAACAAGGAGTTGGGTTTGCCACTTCAGCCTTTGGTATGGGCTCTATCTTTCGGTGCTTGTTTTGGAGGTATAGATATGTTTCACGTTTATCAAAAGGTTTTTTGCGTAGGATAACATGAACTCGATAGATTTTACACATTTGAATAATAATAATAATATCATTTATTATTATGCATAAAAAATACATTTATATATAAAAGGAAAAGGGTTAGCCCAAAGACTATCTCCCACCCCTCCCAAAAATTATACAGTGAGTGTAAGAAAATAATTATAAAAATACTTATTTACTATCATAACAATGATATAGAAGAGAAAAAATAATAGAGCATACAGTTGCTGATAACTCTTGATATTCTTAACATTATTTTGGTTAATTTAACGATTTCATTGAACTACCATACATTGAATTTTAAATTGGCACTGAATGGTAAGCACCTGTGGTTTTATTTATTTCTTAAATTGATGGATATTATGATTTAAGAGAGATAAAATTTCATTCAGATAAGAAGGGGCTATATAAGAAAAACATCCTTGAAATTTGGAAGTACGGTGCCTAGGTGTGTTGAATGAGTTAATTCTCAAATTGATCATATGTATGTCAGAATGCCTGCTTAAAAAACTATATCAATAACTAGGTGTTTTAATTTGAAGCAACTTGAACAGAAAAATGTTTATCAATTTTTGGACTCTGTATCGCATATTCAGCTCCTTCATTATAACAAAAATGGTGTGAAATGTTCACCATATGGTATACAGCATACGAATCGCGTGCGAGCATTTTGTATACGTTGTAACTTCTGCTTGTTATATTGTGGCAAAAATTGTAATACAAAGAACAACAATACTCGATATGGTGGTAAATAAGAGTTTTAACTAACCTGAGTTTCATTTCTTCTGATAACTGATACATGAATTTATATAGCGATTTGAGTTTGAAGAATGATACTTTGAAAATGTTTGTCACATGTTCATGGAAAGACAAAGAGCTATCTATGGTTACCCCAAGATTGTTAGCACTGTCTACCCAGTCAATGTCTGCGTTATCGAGAGTGAGCCTAAAGTTACACTGAGTTTCTACTATTTGTCTATGAGACCCTATGCATGAGGCCAAAGTTTTATTTGGATTGATTTTCAGTCCATGATTCTCCGAGTATAGGAATGTTTTGTGCGAATTTGTGTTTATATTGGCCACGCAACTTTCTGTATCGGTGTTATGAGAAGACAAATATAACTGTATTTCATCTGCGTATAGATGTACTTGACAATGTTATAAGAAAGTGGGGTAATCAAAAATAAACACTGAAAACATCAAGCGTCCTAAAATACTTCCCTGCAGTACACCTGAGATTGTTTCTTTTAGGGATGACCATGAATAATCATCCGGTTCGACCCTTAGGAATTGATTGTTCTTCTTTGATAACCTTTCAACTGGCAACATGATCACGAGACATTATTTATGGGTGACTTTTGGTCAATGTGTCAACAGTTATATAATATAGACGAAATACTTTTTGTAAAATCTATAACCTATAAAATCACTTACTTAACACTCATTCATCTTTATTTTTCCATATTGGTAAGTCCTAGGAAGCTAATTTTTGGTATTTAGGATTTTCAAATATTCCAATTGGGAGCCCCTACTGGGGATAAAAGAGGTGCGTTCTACAGCCGTACTGCTTTTTCATTGTCTCTCATTGTTTTCATTGTTTTATCATTGTTTCTCTTTTTATCATTGTTTCTCTGTGCTAGATTTTTGGAAGCTGGAATTTTGTATGTATGTTCGTTTCATGTTGTAGATGTGCCATAAGGAATGATTTTTCAATATTTCAACTGGGGATCCCCACTGCGGATCCCCCCATTTCATCACTATTTCTCCGTACCGCTGTATTTTTGAAGGTTGAAATTTTATATGTGGATTCTTTCCATGTTGTAAATGTGCAGTTAGAAATGATTTTTGGATATTCCAACTGGGGCACCAGCCGCGGGGAAAATCATCCTCTTTGTCTGTCAACGACGAGTATTCAGTTTTTTCTATAAACAACTTTTGATTATTTTGAATTTTACATTAACTTTCAATTTGCCTGATAAAAATGTTGTTTCCTGCGCAGTTGAGTGTTTACAGTTTACTGCTACATTTGATTATTAGGTATTGAAATTATGCATTGACGTACCCAATAACAGATTTACGTTTGTTTGAAGGTGGTTGACAATGTTTCGTGGTGTATTTCATCAGTTCAGACTTCTATTGTCTAATATAATATGAATTGATTTGAAATTCCTGAAAAAATATTAAAAAGATTAACCGAAAATAACAAATTCTTTGAACAAAAAAACTGAAATCAGAAAGAAATAACATAAAAGCAAACAACCACCAAAAAAATAAAAACTGAAATATTAATAAAAGCTGAAAATTAAAAATTATTACTAAGAAAAATGAAAATTAAAGGATTCCAAACCAAGTTATGTCACGACGTTTCGATTGTTAGTATCTACAATCGTCTTCGGGTGATAACTGGACACATTTTTCCGAGATACGACTATTTATAGGACATTCGAGTGCTTTCACCTATCACCTCATCTCTCTCTCCGATTCATTGGTTTGATCGGGAGATGACCGTTTGGCGGGAGTTGGTCGTTTTTCGTTTGATCAGAGGTTTCTATATGTTACGCATCGGAAAAAATACGAAGGATTGGGTCCAAGTATAACACCAGGACCCGTTTCAGATTTGGGCTTAGAGCTGGCGAAGTCATATAAATATTTTGTGAAAGTCATGGAAGGTAACAAGCAGAATCGCATGCCAAAATATTACCAGCTTTTCGAAGCTTTGCCAAGCTACGAAAACGATATAGATGATCCGGATTTCGACAGCATACCTTCAGAGGAAGAAGAAATCATAGAAGAAAGTATACCCCAAAAACGAGCGGCCACGTCTGAGCCCTCTGTGGAAAAAACAATAAGCCCGGTACAACAGCCAAAAAAGAAAAAGAGTAAAAATTCCTTACCTGAACGGAATAGTGAAAGCAAAGCCGCTGACGTCACACCCGATACGTCACAAAACACGGGCGAGCCGGAAGGGCCTAAACAAAAGGATAAGTAGGTAGCCCAGAAGGTTAATCCCCAAACAAAAGATGACAATAAACCCGAAAGGATGAATTAGACGGGGAAAATAAGGTCGAGGATGCCACGGGAACTCGACAAGAACAATTAAAACAAAAGACCACAAAACCTCCGCCAATAACAATACGGGCGAAGGAAAAATGGAAAGAATTTAATTCGATCGCCTCCGCGCAGAACATTTCCATCTCGCGGGCGATAAATAAAACGATGGGATCAAAGTTCATCTAAACACCATAGATAAATTCAGAAAACTAACGAAAATCTTAGACCACGAAAAAATCCCGTATCATACTTACTCGGTACATGCCGATAAGCCTCTAAGAGTCGTTTTCCGGGGAGTTCCAGAATCCTTGGAAACTGAGGACATAAAGACCGAACTACAAGAAAAAGGTTTTGAAGTTATTTCCATTGCTCGGATGAGCAAGTCAAATAGAAAGCCGATTCCATTTGTGTTAGTCTTGGTTCGTAGAAGCCAAGCGAGTGAAAGAACTACAAAATGTCTGCGTAAGTGCAGAAACGCAACGTCCAAGAAATAGAGTAGGACAGTGTTTTAGGTGTCGGAAGTTCGGACACACATCGGAAATGTCAAGCAGTTCCTGCTTGCGTAAAGTGTGCCGGAAGACACTTAACAAATGAGTGTAAAAGACAAAAAAACTCGCCCACGCGGTGTTTCAACTGCAAAGGCGAGCATCCAGCCAGTTTCTCCGGGTGCCCAGAACGCCCAGAAAACAAAAAAAACGGCCACAGATGTGCCAAACGACAGACGGCAGCCCACAAACCCGAGGACAGCCAGGCAAAACGTAGTCAGAGACGGAATCTGATACGCGAGAGCCGTATCCGCAACGGAGAATTCCCACAGCTCTCCCGAAGGTCTCCCAACGGCCCTAGGACAGCTGCAGGAAATTCTAACGAAATTCCCAGTCCTGCAAGCCATGCTTGCCGGAAAAAACTGAAAAAGAGAAACTGAAAGAACCTATGTCTGCACGACAGAAAAAAAAAGAAAAGTAGAAGAACGGAGACTTCTACAAACATGGCCACAAGCTCTAAGAAATCGACAGAGACCCGTCTCTGTCGCTGAAACCTAAAGTTCTAATAGACGTTAACCCAGCTAGACTAAAGAGACAGGGATTTAGTCATGACATAACTTGGTTTGAAACCTTTTAATTTTAATTTTTCATTTTCATTAATAATAATTTTTAATTTTCAGCTTTTATTAATTTTTATTAATATTTCAATTTAAATTTTTTTTGGTTGTTATTTCTTTGTGATTTCTTTTTTTTTTGTTTAAATAAAATTGTTATTTTCGGTTAATCTTTTTTGATTTTTTCAGTGTTATCAATTTAATTTATATTATATTAGACAATGGAAGTCGGAACTGATGAAATACAACAGCTTTACGTTTATTTTTGAAATATTCTAATTTTTTTTGTTATGCATTGATATAAATAGCAAGGGCGTAGGTATATAAAAACTTGTTTCGGTGGGGGTACAAAACATTTTTCTGGACTATGAAATGAACTATATTTGTATACTTAAATGAATTATTTTGATATTTGACGGAATTGGGCGTTAATTGAAGAAAATGCATCCATGTCAAGAGACATTTTAGTGTGGAGTTTTCATTGGACAGTTTACCAAACCATAACACGTGGTAAGCTATACATTAGTTTCCTCAGGAGTGTTCAAACTGACTAAATTCCACCTAATTAGTAATTTATATCACAATTTGAATCATTTTACGTACATAATGACTTATAATTATTCCCAAGCTCAGGTATAAACTAATCAAAGATAGAAAATTTCACTAACTCATCAAATGAACATGTAATAAAGTAATTACCATTATCCACATCAGAAAACAGATTCAACATGGAGAAAAACCAACCATTCTGAAAGATTGATAACCTTTCTCTTCCCATTGTAATAACGTCATAGTTGTCGCGTCAGTCAACTAATCATTCTCTGCCAAAAGATGATTCGAAAATGTGAAATTGGTCTTCACATTCAGGAAACTACTCCTATGTTCTTTTGTTCTTTGGAAAAAGATTCCCGCCGTTTGGCCAATATGATGTTATGGGCTAGAACTCCTCTATACTCTTGATCTATCTGACTCTAAAGTTTTATCTTCGAAAATTGATGGATGTAGCCGTTACTACGTGGTAGGAGGTCATCATGAGAAATGAGAATTCAAACTTCCTTTGTTTTTATACCACTCGTTAACCTTGTTAATTTGTTAACTTGTTTAACTGTTTGTAGCAACGGTTCAACTATTTTTATATAGTTGAATACATTCGTAATCGACAGAAAAAAATGAACTGCGTAATGACTTTCATTTATCAAAATTGACAACTGCTTCATTAAACAAACATCAACATCTGAACACGTCTACAGGGCATACTCAAAAATCAAATGGAACAGTTCAAACAGAGCTAACTCTACCAAAATATTTTAAAAGTTACAAATTAATTTATTTCTGATTGTATGATCTGGGGGTATATTAGTTTGTATGTAAATATACCCCCAGATCAAACAATCCGAAATCAAGAAATGGGTAACTAACATATTTTAGTAAAAGAATAGAGATAATAGCGGGTTAGGAAAAATAATGTGGAAGGGGCATTCAGGTCATATGTCAGGTTATCTAATTTCTTTTTTAATGTCAAAGATAATGTGGACAAGATGGAAAAATCTGGACTTGAGCTTGAGTGTCCGGAGTGTAATTGTGTTTATGTGGGACAATGTGGCCAAAATTTCTCAAAACGCTATGTTAAACATGAAAGGTCTTTCAGATTAGATGAAAATGATTCGACGTTTGAAAACCATTCTTTGGAATGCAACCCAAATGAGAACGATACGGAAATTTCACACTATGCAGGCAAGGATTGGAAACTCAATTTTTTGGAAATTCATAAAAATAAGCGTTGCCGATGTTACCTACTCGCTGGTTTTCAGATTGACGTACCCACATTGTCACAGGTAAACATAATTCAGGTAATGAAGTCATTAGGGACCGTCTGTTATCACCTACAGTGGTGTATAGATATACAGGGTGTCAATTTGGAAACTTCCCACCTTTAATATCTTCCTTTCAGTGAACAATATGAGGAATCGAAAAAAACAGGTCGATTTTCTTGTCAACACTTTCAAAGTCTATTTTTAGCCCTCTTGGTTCAACTCCCTAGGAGGGGTAGATGTTACCCTTAGAATTTTAAATGGGAAGGGAGATCAACTGGCCCATCATTTTGATTGACGTTCAGTTCTGCTTCCAATGGTACCCTGACTTATTATTTTTGGATAAGCATTTTCCGAAAAATAGTCGATAAAATAATCTACTTTGCAACTGTTATTGACAGCAATGTGTTTGAAAATTATCTTCTGCCAGTGCAATATTCGATAGTCTGTGAAACGTACTATTGAACGCTGATAGCAAGGAATTATGTATGATAACGTTCGTATAAGGAAGTTAATAAAAATGATAATAATAAATGATTTTATTGAAATGTACTCAGTACAAGAGATACTAACCTAACCTAACAAATGACAGAGAATCAAGGCAGATATTGTGCTTCCATCCAAGCAAAACATATGTTGCTGTTTGGTAAACTGTCCAGTGAAAAAATCACAACGAAATGTAACTTGAATGTTTGCTTTGTTGATGATGACTAAAGAAAAGAGATTCAAATTGTCCATTGTCCATATCAACTGAAAAAAAAAGAGTTTTAATTGTGGATACAGGACCTTACCTTGCAATTTGCTATGGTTGTTTCAGGAAATGGAACACTAATTGCATCCTCTTCAAACATTGTATGTGCCGGACTTGCGGAACAACACGGGCATAGGTTTAGCTTTATGCAGTTTTTGAAGTGAGTATGAAACAAAAACTAAATGAATCACTTTTCGAAAACAATGAGAATACAATTTTTTTTCATTATGTTGAGACACTGATTAGCTTGTCGCCTTCAACGTCACATAAATTTGCTTTTTAACTTAACTTGATTTCAGGGTTGGGTTTCCAGTGATGTTAACCAGTACCATAGTAATAACTATATACTTAATACTGTGTCATGTAGTTTTCAGTTGGCACTAAGTTGTATTTTAATCTTATAATGTATCTACTTCCGTTTTTTATTTGAAAAATAAAATATCCTACAAGACGAGACTACATAAATTATTCCTTTGACGTGAACAACTATACTATTTTTGTAAAAGGAAGGAAGGAATACACAAAAATGTGGGTATCTTCCAAAGAAAGCAATTAATTTCAAAATAAACTCTTCAAAAGATGTGAGTAGCATACCTACAAATCAGTAACTTTGAGACACAAACTGGAAAAAAGGCCCTTTCAAAATAACTACTTTTATAAATTGAAAGGGTTATATTTTTAGGAGTGACAAATTTTTAGGAAAGAAAGTTTTTGACTTTCTACTACTCCAGATTGATACCGAAGAGCCTTAATGCAAGTGTCTTACGGCGATGATGTCCACCAATGAGGATGACAGTGTTCCTTCTGAGTAAAATTTTATTTCTTTCATTAATTATTTCCTGTAGAAATCCTGTGAATAACATCTGATTCTATTCCATACGAATGTTTGGAATACAAACTGAGTAGAGAAAGTAGCTGCAAAGCACTTATCCTAAAATTGACATGTATGTATGAATGGTATTATGTACAAAAAACATATGCATGTAACATTTAGAAAAAATGACAAAATTAAAAATGTTATAAAAAATTATGTGGAAATTGTAACACTTTAAAAATGCGTGTGTATATAAATAAAATAAGTCAAGTATCATAAAGAATACACAATGCAATAATAATAATAATAATAATAATAACTTCGTTCACTAAACAGGTAGCTGTACAGAATACAAAATATAAATACATTTTAAAATAATTATTAAATGAATAAGACAGTACAAAACAAAAAAAAACATAACACATAGTGTAAAATACTGTAATTAAAAAAATATTTTCAAAACATGGAATGATAGATGAAAAAAACCATAGTAGGTAACATAAAAATTGGGCGAGACGAATTATATTCCCTACAAAGTCTGAAATGTCCAATGTATTCCTTTGTGGAATGAAAGCAATGCGTCAAAAGTAAGTTATTCATCCTTATTTCGAATAAATTTATACTTAATGATTTCAATTTTGGTGGCAGTATATTGTAGAGATAATAATTCTGCTTCTTTGGTAGGATAGCTATGTATGTCCGATTGCTTGGTAAGCATCGAGGAGTTTTGTGAATCTCTGTTAGAACTTGAAAAATGTACGAACACGGCAAGGACATTATTCTGTGTTTAATGAACAAAGGTTGGCAGCATAGTATCATAGCAAGCTAAGAGAGTTCATTTTGAGATTAGTTACTTTCTCACCTTCTTTGGAATATTACCACATTTTTGTATGAAGATGGAGAAGTGGAAACCCAAAAAATTTCTTTCTCAAAAGTTAATCACTTCTGAAAATATACTCCTTTCAACTTAAACAAGATTCCTATGACTGGGATTTAATCAAATGAGCGAAGGAATGTCATTACGTACTGTCATTAATGAAATGAGTAGATTCAACTCATTCGTGACATTATTATTTATTTATTCATTCAAAATTTGGGATACAAACAGGTAAATACCCATCCACTAAAAGTAGTTGTTACAGAGATAATCAGTGCAGCAGATACAAGAAAAAATAAAAAATAATGAATATACAAATTTCGTACGCACTAACCAATTATTCATTATTTTTGCTATGTGTTCAATATTCTTTTCATAGTTACTTTGAAGAATATTACCTCCACAAATGCTCTACCAGCTTTTCAACAGTGGAGACGGGAGTGGGTATAAAGAAAGAAGCAAGGAGTAAATTAATTTTAGAATCATTTATTGATGAACGTTATGGGAAAGAGAGCGTCGGCAAATATAAAGAAAAGCATTTTTTTTTAACAATAATAGAGGGTAAAGAAAAATTGTAACGAAGATTGTCAGTTCTAACTTCCGTGACCAATCTACAAAATTTGATTTATTCACAAGGAAAAATAAATGATATTAAAAGAAAGGATTTTGTCACAATGATTTCCTGGTTGTCTAATTCAACTGATGAATTATGTACCCTCTAATTTGCATACCTTCGATTTACAGTTGCTCAAAGGTAGCAAAGGTTTTAAAATTTCAACACAATACACTAAACTAATATAATTGATACTAAGTAAAAGTAGGTACTTTATAGCTAGATGTAGTGGGTTGCGCAGTAGCGCTGACAGTTTTGGTAGTGTTGTGATGTTAATGCGTCCCGTTCAGACCCAAATGAACGATAAAAAGGAATAATATTACCTTCTTTGAGACATGATGCTTACAATCATCCGCTTACAATCATCTAACAGTGGTGAGTCATCTAGGAGTCCAAGAAGTGGAGATTCGCCAACCGCTATTCTCAAAGTTAAGGAGATTTTAAGGGCGTTATCAGTTAGCAACGAACAGGCAAATGGAAAATGAAGGCCTAAAAATTCATACATGTCTGAACATAATTTCTTGCAAGCAAGAAGGTCGTATCAATAAAACACAAAATGTTTGTTCATACCTGAGATGGAGTGTGGCCTTTGAGATGTCCGAGTTCTTCGACAAGGGAAACTTCAATTTGAAAGTTTCGAGTAATAAATCCTACGACAGTAGATAATTGATTATCTCCCTTGAGATAAATCAATTGTCGATTCAGGAATACTTTGGAATCTTCTTTGAATCCGCAAAATTGCGATGTTCTTCCCGTGTCTGGTACAAAATATCTACGTTACTACAGTATTTGTTGAAAGAATCACACATTCTAGAAACTGGGGTGTTTCTGCTTGAATTTGAGTTGAAATTCGGACTGGCAAGTAATTTTCTGTTTCTAATGTTCCTATGAGGAACGTTATCTAGATTGGTGGTGAAGAGGCAATAGAGAATGAAAATGAAAGTGTTCCAAGTGGATCTCCGGAACGAAATTTTGCGAACAAACTTCGAACAGTACGTACATTAATGCCCAACATCACAGAGTCATGCACTCTACAAATGCAATAAGCATATATACAGACGGCCTGAAAACCAAAGAAGGCTCAGGATGTGAAGGGTACTCCAGATCAATAAACCTGAGGATTAAGTGGAAATTGGAAAAAATACCAGCGTGGTTCAAACAGAACTGGCTGGTATCTCAATTGCCACAAAAGAAATAACCAAGAAAAGAATTTCTGGCGAAAACATAACAATCCTCACTGACAGCAGACAAGTCCTATTAGCCTTGAACAGACAACGTGTTACTTCAGGGCTAGTACTAGAGTGCCCATGCTCAATACCTAAAGAGATGAGATGAAATCAAAAGATGCAATCTTGCCAGGATCACCCTGGGCGACCCTGGAAAGCTGGCGCCGAAGAAATATCTGGCGATGACCAGGAAAAATCTATGTTTAACAATAGGATTTCTGACTGGCCACTGTCAACTAAGGAAACGCCTCCATTCTATGGGGCTAGTGGACACACCTCTATGCACCTGTGTGAACAGGAAGATGAAATTGTCAGGCAAGCCCTATGCGAATTTCCGGAGTTATCGTCAATAAGAGAGTGTGTGTTCGGCAAGTTTACACCTGCTTACCACCTGCTTTACACCTGTTTACCACCCGACGAACTGCCGACGGTACTAAACTTATGATTTGTACATCAAGAATAAAAATAAAAAAAAGCAAGTACTTATTATTAATACATATAATCAGGAATGATGGGTTCATTATATGTTAAATAATTATAACTTATTTTCATAATTCATTTTTTATAAGTATAAAATGAAATACTGTCTTTTTACCAATATTAGTGAATCGAATGTGAAATAGTCATCAAAATAAGCAACATGCATTAAAATTACTATTCACAAATTTTACATTCACAAAATTCCGTTTTGGATATAAATTTTGATTAATGAAATAGCATTTACTTCTCATATATCCTATGGATATCCATAAGATATCCTTCGACGGATATTCATACGCTTGTCCTTCACGGACATCCATCGGATATCCATTTCAATACCGGGATATCCTGGACCTGAAATGGATATAAAACGGATATCCATAGGACATCCTGTGTTATCTGGGAAATTGCAAAGAAACGACCGCAAATGGCAAAGAAAAAAATGGTTTCATCAAGACAACACATTGTGTCACAAGTCAATCGAAACAATGGCAAAACTACATGAATTGAACTTCTAATTGCTTCAACGTCCACCGTATTCGCCAGATTTGGCTCCCAGCGACTACTAGCTGAGTGAAGAGGTTATTACTGAAATTGAGGTCTATTTTGATTGTGCGGCTCTTGATGGAGATTATGTTGGTGATTAAAGTCATTTTTGAACAAAAAAAACTCGTTTTCTTTCTTAGACCCGGGATTTTTCAGCCCATGTGTTATTTCATATATTGGGGGTCTAGGCCAAGAGCTCACCATGATCATAACCGACATTGTACACGCATCTTTACTACTAAGACCACTGATATTGAATTTTAATTCAAAATAGGTGAATGAATCGAACAAAGGGCACCTTGAAATCATGATTCTGGAGTTGCAACAGACAGTGACAAGCCTACACTAATAGCTCCGAACCAATTTCAACACAACAAGGTGAAACTGATAAAGCGAGCTATATAGGTGATAATTTTGAATATTCAGAATAGAATTAATCTAAAAATGTTCGCGTTGTGTTCCATACTGAGCTTAAGTAAGTTATAACTGTTAACATTTCTCGCAGTGTTTATACTTTGGATTATCTTGATTATTTTATTGTTGGTACCTAGTATTTCTGTTGTTAAATTTTACGTTTACATATCGTTAAACTTTATGGATGAGAGATTATACATTGATATTTCGCGATTTTTCAATATACTCGTGTATACCTGATGGGATCTACTTAATAATCTAATTCAAATTTACACATTTATATGTATTTACAGATAAACATTAATTATAAAAAAAACATCACTATGACTGTCATATGATACAGACACATTACCAATTAAGTTAGGTTAGGACAGATCAGGTTAGGTGAGATTATACGTTGATATTTCACGATTTTTAAATATACTCGTGTAGGTTTATGTGAATCTACCTAATTATCTAATTCTATAATACAGGCGTATAATTAAGTTAGGTTAGGACAGATTAGGGTAGGTGAGGTTTGGCTGAAACAATCTGTTTTATTTACTAGGCTTTGCCTGTCAAGGTTCGCTTTTCAGCATAGAGTGAGGTTATGCAAGGTCACAGAAAGCTCAGAATTTAGTGAGCGTTCTAAAATATAGTCAAATTTTTTGGGTTTATTCATTTCGTTGGGATGAACGAATGATTATCGATAGTGATTTTTATAAGATTCAAAATAAACATATGTTTTAAAGTAATCATCATAAGTGTTAGATTAGGTGTGAGGAATAACACGTTAAAAAGTGAGATCTCGTTAATCCTTAGCTCGCAAAAGTTTCGACTACTGAGGGTTGTCGTTCGTAGGGGTGCGACAGCTGGTCAACGGAAAAACAGACTTTAAACAGATTTTTGAACAGATATAACATCTGAATATTATGAAAATGATTAAAATAATATTCTGAAGTGAAGAAAATGAAAAATGGTTTAATTGTTGAAATACGGAACATAATACGGATAATTGTTCGAACATATTCAGGATTACATTCTGTTTTATTTTCTATGCGCTGAATATAGTGAGAAATATGTATTGTAATCAAATCATTGGAAATTTTCTATCCAATTTTGTATTTTTTTGTGTACCTGAATACTGACTCATTAAAATTTTCTAGGTATAATTCTCCACTGGGTACAACATAAGCTTTGTTTCTCAAGAAAAATGAAAATTCAACTCGTATGTTACTGAATACAAATTCAATAAGATGAACGATAGTTGAGTTAATGCCAAAATTGGTATTTCTCAATTGAATCTGAAAACTGAAATTTTCGAATTATTAACAGTTGTTAATGATAACGCCGACTGGAGTTTAATTATATTCGGTTCTAATCAAAATACTCTCATCGGTTGGATTCCGTATCAACAAACCTGAACGTGAAATCGCATCATATAGTTTCACAAATTCTGACAACTCGAAAGATCAAACGATAGTCACCGAGATTTATGAAACAAGTAATATAGATTGTGGCAAAAAAAATCTCATTCGGGACTTTCCTGACTCTGAAAACATGATAATAAATTGCTCCACAATTGGTTTAATTCATTTCATATCTAAGCAGAAAAATTTGTTCTTATCATTTGTAAACAATTTCAAGGATATCTGACGAATTATCATAACGATATATCGCCTGTTTTTTAAGTAGAAATTGGGTTATATAAATAAATGATACATGTATATAAATGAACAACCATCAATCTCAAAAATGATGTTTTGAATCAGAATAATGGTAGTGATCCTTGAGAGAAAATTCCTGCTCAAAGTACATGGTGAAATCGCATGTATCTTTCTACATCAGAAATGTATCATTGTATTTTAGAAGATAAAATTAAAAGATGAAGTAGTCATAACATCAAATTGCCAAAAACGACTTTCCTCGATGGGAAGACTTAACAGATTGTTTATGGTCTGGATTCCTGGCCATACTGGTTTGGAAGGAAATTAGGCTGCTGACTCCCTTGCAAAGGAGGGTGCTGCAAGTAGCTTCATTAGACCAGAACCTATCATTGGCATCGATTTAGGCTTTGCCAAACAAAGATTGAACACCTGGATGGTAAGAAGATTTATGGACTTCTGGCAGACTCTTCCAGAATTGGCTCACTCCAGCTTATTACCAAACAGTTATTGGACTACAGTAGGGATGAACTACGAAGTCTAACAGGCCTTCTCACAGGTCACTGTCATTTGAATCATCATATGCAGAGACTTAGACTATCGGAAGACAGTCCTGAAAGACTACTGCCTTAAAGACCACTTACCATACAAACCCAGCTTCTTTACGAAGCTGGGTTTATTTGGTCGAGTGTGAATAGGCGTGAGCCACAATAAACCCTTGCGGGTTGCGGTAGAGGGTCGAATAGACTCACTCACTTTGGACCTAACCTGACCTAACTCATAACATGAAACTCCCACATTTTTTTAACTGAAAATTTGTATCATGACCTACAAAATTTCCTGATTTGAAATATTTTCAATTCATCTTATCCAGCTTTTCAAAAATTTGATTCCATGTATAAAAAGACAGAAATTAGCTGTCAAAATATCATCAAGGAGTTGTAAAAAGTGCTGTCATTGTTTCATAATCAGATTTGCACATGGTTGTTTTTCGAATGTAACAGTTGATGAAATTATGAATCTCAGAACATAAAAAAGTTTTGAGATACCGAAAACGAATTCAGCCTATAAATTGATGGATGTAGCCGTTACTACGTGATATAGGATATCATCATGAAAAATGAGAAATGAAACTTCTTATGTGAAAGTGGTATAAAAACGTAGGAAGTTTTGATTCTCATTTTTCATAATTCAGCCTATGCTTGGCACCTTTTAGAGAATAACCACGATTTTAATATGTACTACAACATATCACATACAGAAAATGAAGGACAAAAATGAAACCTCCTAACATCTCTGGAGATCAAAAAAGGCAAATATTGAATTTTTTTAAAACGATCAACAAGAAGTTATTCATTCACCATTATTGAACTTGTTCTCATATAATGTCATCAAATGTTGCCATGAAAATAATATTGTATCAATTGTGCTTTCTAAATCTAATCGATCGTCAACCCGAAGCTAAATATCGAGAATTTGCCTTTTTTCGCAAGGTCACTTGAGCTAAGTATTGCGGAAAGTACGGCCCATGAAGGTCTACGCCTGTAGCAAAAATCAAATATCTGCATTCAAAAATGACCAAAATACAGGGATATTTTTATCTTAAGTGTGCCACACTGTATATACCAATTGTGAAATACATCTTGACATTCTGAGATCATCACCCAGAAATCCACACCAATAGATTTCACTGTGTTGAACTGAAGATGGTAAGGAGCAATTTTCAAAGAATAGAATATGGTGTACCCCAAGGAACTGTCTTGGGACCACTTCTGTTCAATATATATTTGAATGATCTATTCAGAATAAACACAAGTGGTCAAATTATTACTTATGCGGATGATACTGCAATTTTCTGCAGTCATGAAGACTGGCTATCACTTAAAATTCAAGCAGAAAGCGATATCCGTAATACTCAAGCCTTTTTCAACTATAGACTTTTAATAATTAACTTTAAAAAAAGATTTTTTCTACCCATACATATTGATGAGAGAAGTACCCCTTCTTATGATAGCCTGCAAATCACTGAAGGCATCTCAATATGCAGTTGTAATAAGATCAAATATCTTGGTGTTATGATAGACAATAACCTGAAATGGAATAAACAAATCGAATATATCACTAAGAAAATACAGTTTTTAATTTATAAACTCAAAAATGTTAAATATATTCTAGATTTCAAAGCAATAAGAACGATATATGAGGCGTTAGTGGAACCACATATTGTGTATGGAATATTAGCATGGGGAGGTTAAAGTAAGTCTTACCTCGAAAAATTAATCATTGTTCAAAAGCGCCTACTTAAAATTATATTCAATAAAGATAAAAAATATCCATCAAACAGCATAATTCCAAGCACGAATTGAAGAACCCGGAACACCAATACAATACAAGGAACAGACAACTCACATACTTGACTCCTTTTATGAGAAAATCAAAAGAAAAAAAAGTCTAACATATTTGAGTCCCAAACTATACCAATGTCTTCCAGTTAAAATTCAAAATATTTCAAGGCCAACTACATTCAAGTATCACCTGAAATTGTAATTTTTTCGTTGCCCAGAACAACAATTCAGTCTTATTGACTAATCATGCCATACAAAAGAAAAATCTGATACTTACCTCATATTTTAATATACCTCATTGAATATGTACACATCTTTTATATCTATATAGCTCTACATTTATATTTCATATTCATTTTGGTTTTATATATATATATATATATATATATATATATATATATATATATATATATATATATATATATATATATATATATATATATATATATATATTTGTATATATATATATATTTGTATATATATATATATATATATATATATATATATATATATATATATATATATATATATATATATATATATATATATATATATATATATATATATATGTAGCCCCATTTCATCCAGGCACACTACAACCACTACAGGCGGGAGTGGTTTTTTCACATGTTTATTTACTGCTGACTGCTTATGTTTATGTACCTTTCATTTCATTTCTAAAAAACGTGTATTATTTATTTTATTTATTTATTTTATTTATATCCCTGTTCTACTATATCATTTTGCATCATTTACGACTGGACTGATCTAGTCATCACCCCAAGACGATTGTGGATACCAACAATCAAAATGTCGTGAAGTAACTTGGCTTGGAATCTCTTAACTTTTTATTTTTATTTTTTGTTCGATTATTCAATTTTTACTTGTATTCTATTTCACTATTATTTCATTTCAGGTTTCTTGCTTAATATAACTGTTATTAATCTGTTTAAAATCTGTTTTTCCGTTAACCAGCTGTCGCACCCCTACGAACGACAACCCTCAGAAGTCGAAACTTGTGCGAGCTAGGGATTAACGAGGTCTTACCTTTTAACGTGTGATTCCTAACACGGAATTATTAATGAAAAGAGAATGCGGATGTGCCAATTTAAACAACGGAGACTATGAAAACTAGACTATGGAAGGGTTGCAAACTCAATTATTTAGAAGCCTTGGAAATTAACAAGCATGAACATTGTGGGTGCAACCTGTTAAATGATCGATCTCCGGTTTTTAAATTGGCACATCCGCATTGTGAACTTTAAATTCAAGTATCAATCAAGTACCTGAATGGTACATATTGGCGAATGTAATGAATCATTGTTAGTTTATTGTATTAGTTTGAGAATGTCCATATAGAACGTAACTGCAGTAACGTTAGTTACAATTAAAAGTGGTAAAACACATAGAAATTTTCATTTCTCTTTTCATTATGATCTCCTACCACGTAGTAACGGCTACATCCATCAATTTATAACTGTTATTTTCAGCTATTCATTTTTCAATTCTTATCTTTTAGTTCTCTCAGGGATTTCAAATCATTTTATACAATATCAGACAATGGAAGTCCGAACTAATGAAGTTCATCATGAAACATTGTCAATAACCTTCAAACGAACGTTTCAATAACTTGTTTTGCCGATTTTTAACTTTGTATTCGAAAAAATCTAAACACATTAGATAATTAAATTTCGTTAGTTTTATTAAAGGACTCAGTACACGCAACTTCCAGAATCATAGGAGGAAGGTCTGTTCAGATTGAAGAATTCCCCTATCAGCTGAGCTTGAGGTGAGTTGATAGTTACCTTTATGAGAAAAATAGGAATATTAGACGATATTTCCCTGCGACTATGTAGAGTAAGATAAGTATGTAAGTAGAAAGAAAAGTCTCAAAATCCAAACTCTAAGACTCATAGACGGGCTATCCCAAAATTGTTTCAATATCAAACACCAAATTAGAAGTAATTTTCTGATTTCTTATAGCTTTCATCAGACTTCAGAAGCCTGCTATAGGCTTATACCTCTTCAGGGTTAGTGAGTTGTATGTGTGGTGTCTGGTGTAATGATGTCCAGAGTAGTGTTGTTTTAGTTGTCATGTGTTCCTCTTATTTTTTGTCTTTCCGAGTGGTCCGGGTCAGTTGCAGTGGTCATTGGGGTTTTTTGGGTACGTGTTGTAAGGCTGGGGCTCATGGCTTCAGATTTCAGCTCCTTCCAGGACGCAGCTGTCCGCAATCTGATTCCAAGTGGGTATTCCTCTAGGATATCCTGAATCTGCTCCGGCGGATCTTCCACTGTTCCCAGGAGTCTGGCTGGGGGAAATGGGAGCTTCTTCCTAGGAAACCTTCTGGGTCCTCCACGAGGATTCCACGGTGTGGTCAGCAAGTTGATGGCATCGGTGTTGCTACTGCTCATCGTTCTAGTCGCGTATCGTCCCTGAAGTTCCTGAAATTGTAGGTTGATTGCTGTAGTGTTAATTAGGTTATATAAGTTTTGAGATGGGTAACGGTAAGAGAGGTTGTGGATGTTGCGTAGGATTTTTCTCTCGGTAGTTAGGATACGGTGGGATAGTCTCGGGGGAAGCGTACAGTGTATCATCGCTTTGTAGGACTGATCTCATGAAAGATTTATAAGTATGTAGGAGAGTTTTACTGTCGCATCTCCCGAGCTTGCCTCTCAGTGCTTTAAGCAGGTTTGCTATTTTCTGGACTCTGTTCAGAGTTTGTCTCAGGTCGTCCTTCCAGTTGAGGATTCTTGTGAAAGTGACCCCCAAGTAGGACACTGAATCCTGGAGTATGAGGTTTTCTCCTAAGAGTATGAGGTTCAAGTTATCGGGATTTAGTTTAGGGCGGGTAGAGGTGTGAGGATGTCGGAATGGGATGGTTTGGGTTTTGGTGGAATTGATTTTGATATCAATCCCACCAAAACCCAAACTGTATACTTTTACAAGTAGTTGTGGTACATTTCTTGTTTGGAACCTTTGGTGTAGTAATGCATATTACTGGAGTTTCATCCCAGCACCAAACCGTTATTTTTAACATTTTGACACGTGTTTTGATCACCAAGTGATCATCTTCAAAAGGTTTAATCTCCCTCATGAAGATGATCACTTGGTGAAACACGTGTTGAAAATAACGGTTCTGTGTTGGAATAAAACTCCAGTAATATTCATTTGTTACCTTTTTGCAAATTCCCTTCATTTTATCATAAATAATAGATACTAGTTACTACTTGGCAGATACTACATTCCGTGAGAATTCATTGCGAGTTTCATTATTATGACATATTTGGTGCTACACATTCAAATGAAACATTGGAATGAAGTAAAATCTCATGACCAGAGTTTTTGGAACTCTTTACCAGTTCCAAGTTGGATCAGATACAAAGACCATTGGTCAAAGTTTCATCATCCATAATTGCACCCTTGAAAATCTTGGATGGTTCTCCAGCAACATCAACAGCAGAAAAAGCATTTGCTCAACACCTTGTATAACTACCACAGTTAATATTCAGATCATATTCCAGGCAAACACATGTCGGTGTTCATGTTATACATTCTAACAGGTTGTTTTGAAAGTTTTGTCTGTTTTTACTGTCATAGATCAGTGAATATTTATTCGATTCAATCGAAATAAGCGTCATAATCAGTGTACTTTTGCCAACGTAACACAGGTAGACTGATTCCGTCAGCATGAAAAAATGTGATCGGGATTCGATGAAGTCGAAGAAGGCCGTTTCCGCCAGGTCCTGATTGGAGAAGGTTCTAACGCTGAGAAAGTTGTCGAAGTGCTTGAAAATAAGGTTGTCGGTTGGCGAAAGGTCTGGGGAGTGTGGTGGGTGACACAGAACTTCGACGCTAAATTCGTTTGATTTCCGTTCGGTGATTTGTGGAACGTGCAGACAAGTGTAGTCGTGGAGCAGGATTGGACCTCTTCTGTTGACCAGTGCCGGCTGCTGCTAATGCAATTATTCCTTCGATTTTCTCACGATAGGACTCTGCTGTTTAGGTTTGGCCCGGTTGCAGAAAGTTCTAGTGGATCACACCAGCCCCTGACCACCATACAGTAACCATGGTCTTTTTTGGTGGGTTTTCGCCTTTGCGAAGTACCTGGGTGTCTCATCGGTGTCCAAGCACTGTCCTGAAAGTATACTGTGGTCGTAGAGGATTCACGTTTCATCACACGTGACGATCCGATCCGAAAAAGGATAGTTTTGGTTGCGCAAAAGCAAAGAAGGACATATCTCGGAACGTGACAATTTCTGTGGATGGTTCAAATCGTTGGAACCCACTTTTTCGAGCTTTTCGACTTTTTCAATAGGTATTGAACCATCAAAAATCGCATGGGAGCTGACGCCCAGGTCTTTTGCCATCCCACGCACCATTTCTAGAGTCGCCAAAGAAACATACCATATGTAAACATAATAGACTGTATAGTAGTTCAAGCTATGATAGGTTCTACAAGAATTGTATCGGAATTAACTTGGAGAGCACTCTGACCAAAGATAATCCTTTCTTATCATTTCTCAGCATTTTATTGGACGTGTATGATAAGTCTTTTCCTATACAGAAGCGTAAAAAGCCGTGGTTGACGAAACGACTTAAAAAGTCATCAAAAAACTTACGTTCACTGCATTACATTAGAAAATTTACGAATGACCAATTTATCTGTATGTACCTCACGAGGTACTGTAAAATTTATAAATCAACTATCAGGTTAGTAAAGAAAATTTATTACAGAAACAGAATTGGAGAATCAACTAACAGAATTGAATAGACTTGGTCCATAATGAATGACCTCAGAGGAAAATCAAAGAAAACAAAGGTTGATTTCCCATTAAATCCTAACGAAATAAACGAATTCTACTGCACTATTGCTCAAAAGCTAAGCAGCACTATTCGCGTGCCCTATGATCCTTTAATCAATCTAGAAAATATTAACATTGATGATAGCCTCATTTTATATAACACAGATATTCATGAATTAATTGAAACCTTGAACGACATATAAAATAAAAATACCGCTGGGTATGATGAGATTTCGGTAAAAATACTTTTGAATCTACCAGGAGATGCATTGGAAATTTTAGTTAATCTCATCAATGCCTTTTGAGAAACTGGCTCATTCCCTCCTTCTTTTAAGACTTCAATTGTTATTTCCCTACATAAAGGTGATCATTTTCATAATCCTTCCAATCTGCGGTCCATTTCTCTAATTCCGTTCCAGACGGAAAAAGATACAAGTGATGCAATATTCTCTTTCCTTTATAAACTTCATTCAGAAATAAATGCTGGTGAAGTAGCTGCCGCAATTTTCTGTGACCTTTCGGAAGCTTTTGATTGTGTTAATCATGAATTATTACTCAAAAAACATCACCGGTATGGCTGCCGAAGGATGACGTACAATTAGTTTCAATCGTACCTCTCAGGCCGAAGTCAAATGGTAAGAACATCGGAACTCTCAGAAAGCAGGGCAATCACATCTGGTGTGCCACAGGGTTCTGTGTTGGGTCCAGTTCTGTTTTTGTTGTATATTAATGATTTGACTATGATAGATATATCTGGCAGCTTTACTCTATTCGCGGATGAAACAAAAATATTGTGGAAGGAAAAAACCCAGCAGAGCTACATAAAAAATATCATCTGATTTAGAAAAGGTGAGAAATTGGTATGATACTAATTTATTATCCTTGAATGTCTCCAAAACAAATATAATAACATTTAAATGTCTGCTAAATGAACTGTCAATAGACAATGATATTTTGGAAAACAAATTGAACACAAAATTTCTTGGTGTCTATATTGATAATAGGCTCAAATTTGATGAACACGTCAGACATATTAAGAGTAAAATCTCCTCCGGATGTTATGCAATGAGGGTGGTTTCTAACGAGCTGGGTTTTCACACAACAAAAACGGTTTACTACGCTTTGATTGTATCCCAAATAAGATATGGAATACCATTTTGGGGAACATGCAGTACAACCCTTCTCTCATCTGTGTTAATACTAGAGAACAGGGCAGTAAGGTGTCTATGTAAAGTCAAACCTAAAGAATCATGCAGAAATCATTTTGCGGCCAATAATAATCCAGTCATTTAAGCTTAAATTAGGTAAGAATCTCGGAATTCGAGATACCCAGCTGTAAGTCTGTAAATACTTGTATATTGACACCCTAAACGTTGTCTCAAAACCTACATATGGTAGGGTGTAAGCAACTATTAAATTTCAAGGTCAAAGGTCACAAAAATGGTTTTTTTGCGCTTTTTTTGGAAATATCTCATTTCCTATGGGTTTTTTGCTATTTGTATTTATTATCAATATTGTAGAATACAAAATTCTCTACAAATTCTGTAAAAAAAAATTTTTATACGGTGAACCGTTTTCGAGATAGAGGGCGGAGAGCGCGCGGTCACAGCATCACTTCAGGTCAACCGGTGCCTCCGGTCGAAAACGCGCCATATATAGTTGATGAACTATCGATAAATCAATGATTATAAATATTTGTCAATTTTTATTAACTATTATATTATATTTTATCATTTTCTTCATGCATTGAATCTATATCTATTCATATTGTATGGAGCAGAGAAGATACTTTTTCAATTATTTTTGATAAATACATGAATTATTTACAAAGGCATTACAGTTCCAAAATAATTGTTGTATTTGACGGTAAGAACGTAAAAGCTATGGAGCAGCAGAGAAGTTTGTTTCGATGAAACAATGGTTGTACCAGTTACTCAAGAAAATTTCTTATCAAATCGAAATAACAAAGATAAGTTCATTAATATGTTAATTGAAAAATTACAAGCTGCAAATATTACTACTAAACAAGCCAGAGATGATGCGGATGTTCTTATTGTTGAAACTGCAATTGAAGAATCAAAGTCTAAAAAAACTGCAGTTATAATAGGACAAGATATTGATTTACTTGTCATTTTAATTGGGCGTACACTGTCTTACGAACAAGAAATTTTCTTTAAAAAAGTTGGGAAAGGTAATGTAAAAAAGGAGATATACTCGACTAAAAGTTTTGATAATTATCCTCATTCTAAAAAACATATTTTATTTCTGCACGCATTAAGTGGCCGTGACACAACTTCTGCGCTTTTTAAAAAGGGAAAAAAATCATTTTTAAAAGTTTTTGAGAAACTGACAAATTTGGATGAACTAGCTGCAGCATTTGAGGAAGAAAATTGTTCGGCCCAGAGATTATTAGAGAGTGGAACTCAAACCTTATTGGCAGTCTATAATGCTCCGAAATCTGTGAAAAGTCTCGATCATCTTCGTTATATGCATTACGTCAAGTCTACAAAACTTAATAAACCTGTGCAGCTTTTAAATATTCCACCAACAAGTGCAGCTGCTCATCAACATTTCAACCGTGTATATTATCAAGTTCAAACTTGGTTAGGACATGATTTGGAACCCCAGGTATGGGGTTGGGCAATGCGAAACGATTTTCTGGAGCCTATCATGACAATTTTACCACCTGCTCCAGAAGATTTGCTAAATACAATTTTCTGCAACTGCAAGAGTGGTTGTGGTTCGCGATGCGGATGCAGGAAAGCGGGCTTGCAATGCTCTTTAGCTTGTGGCCAATGTAATGGGCAAGCTTGTCTCAATGCTCTACCATATCAGAGCGACATTAACGAAGATGGAACCTTTGACCCCGAAATCATGGAAGAACTTGAGACAAATGTCGTTGAAGACGATAATGAAGACCAGTTTGAAATTTACCAGCAGCCAGAAGACGACGATGAAGAGGAAGAAGATGATTAAAATTATAAATTGTAGTTTTTGTACCCTTTATTCCATTTCTTTACTTTCAATAAAAATAAATGTATTCAATGATATTTTTTAATAAAAAGATTAATTCATAATTTATTTGTTTTTTTTTTCATCATGTAAGAAGTTATAAATATTAATTAGGTTAAAATTCAAATATAATTCCTATATTTTCATTAACAATTCTGCAATTACATGGGCAGGTAAGTGTTGTTGAATAAATTAATACTGAATAAAAAGTGGATAAGTTAGGAAAAAAATGATAAAATATAATATAATAGTTAATAAAAATTGACAAATATTTATAATCATTGATTTATCGATAGTTCATCAACTATATATGGCGCGTTTTCAACCGGAGGCACCGGTTGACCTGAAGTGATGCTGTGACCGCGTGCTCTCCGCCCTCTATCTCGAAAATGGTTCACCGTATAAAAAATTTTTTCAAACAAAATTTGTAGAGAATTTTGTATTCTACAATATTGATGATAAATACAAATAGCAAAAAACCCATAGGAAATGAGATATTTCCAAAAAAAGCGCAAAAAACCGATTTTTGTGACCTTTGACCTTGAAATTTAATAGTAGCTTACACCCTACCATATGTAGGTTTTGAGACAACTTTTAGGGTGTCAATATACAAGTATTTACAGACTTACAGCTGGGTATCTCGAATTCCGAGGTGAACTTACTATAATGACTGGACTATATTTTAACCGTCGTTGCACTGTTCATTCTTGAAACTGTATGTTTGGTGCACAAACATAAAACGAAGTTTGACTTTGTTTCTTCTCCTTATACTACTCGTAATAGCATACTTGATATTGGACTTCCTATACCTAACTCAACATTAATCAGGGATTCCATTTTTTATAATGGTGGAAGATTATTCAGTCACCTACCAGTAGATATAAGGTCTCCAAAATTGACCAACGTACAATTCAAGAAAGCAGTTAGAAATTTGCTAGCTGATAGACCCTATTATAGCTTGCAAGCATGAATCAATTTAAAACGCGTATTCCATTTTATATTTATTTTCATTGTATTTGTACCTGTTTTTATTCAAACCTTCATTAATTGTCTATACACCATTAGTTATGCTTATATTTATACCTATAAATCTTTGTCGATGGGATACAAAATCTTCTGACAATAAAGTATATTTTGATTTGATTTTCATTTGATTTGATTCTTGATGGGTCAGTCTCCACCAGAGTCCTACAATCCTCGTCTTGGATTACTATCGGTCGACCACCACTTCGGAGTTCATCTTCGAGGCTGAAAAATCGCAAATCAACGTTAAATAGTGTGTTCATTAACACTTTCATTACCAAATGACTGGTTGATTTTTCATGATGTTTTGGCAGTGCCTTGTTTCAGTTTGAATTTCTTTGAGAAAAATTGGTTTGGTTGTGAATTTCATGGCAAACTTGATGTAGATTTTGAAAGGCGCGTAACTACGTTATTTTTGGTTTGATGATGAATACAAAAAACCTTTGGCATTCGATTGAATTAGAAATATTCAAAGATTCTTATCAATTAAAACATTTTTTGAATTAATTGAAAACGCGGCCGATATCTTCAATAAAAAATAGTTGGCAGTAGTGCCGACTTGAGTTTGGTCACAGTGTATATAGAACCAAGTTTATTTCTGGAAATTCATTTTAGTTTCGAGGATGATTGAATTTTTATTGTTTGATTCAGGTATAACGGGACACCGATATGTGGTGCAGCATTAATAACCAAAGATAGAGCTTTGACAGTAGCACATTGCTTCCCGAAACAAGGATTGTATTCCGTCCGAGCAGGAAGCCGTAGAACAGATGAAGGAGGAATTGTAGTTAATGTTAAACAAGCCATATTGCATCCGCGAAATAATCTACAGAACGACGATTTCGATATCGCCATCATCAGGTTGGAGAAACCCTTGAGGTTAGGAGCTGTTATATTTCAAATTATTAATGAACTGAACCGTTACTTGATGAAAATGTTCGTGAAATTTGTGTCATTATTATCAGTTTTTATATCATATGCCAGACACTCATGCTGATGGAAGTTTAGATTCCAGTTGGATTCCTTTTATCACGCATCTGGTGTCATGTACGAATGTTAATAATCTCGATAAACTTATCTTGTAACCATTTTCCGCACTCAGAAATGTAAATGTTTCGTAGGTGCCTTGATATGAGTTTATATAGTGGCGACAAAAATATTTCAAGATATTTCAAACAATGTTTCTCAGATCGTCTTTGTTCGTGACAGCTTTATCAATAAAACGTTCCTTAATCGTTACCATTGGAAAACACGTTTTTTCTCGAGGTGATAGAAAACAAGTATAATCCGATGTTACGAGAGTCCAGACATCAGTTTCCACTGAGAAAATGAATGTTGTACACTCTTCAGAGTAGTAGTTGGTTAAAGCCGATTTCAGAACCTTCCCCACCACTTTCAACCTCGAAACGACCTTTACATACGTCGCACGACGTAGCCAAGGTAACTTAAGAGAGTGTTTTGAGTCTGACCTTGAACGCGCTTGTCCTACGTCGTACGACGCAGGCAAGATGAATTTGAGGTAGTCTTTTGGATTTGACTTCGAATGACCTTCATTCACTCCCCAAATTTCCGACAAGGGAACTTTGACCACGAATGAGCTCGAGTTAGTTACGCGGTTATCCTGATGTTTTGAACCTATACAACACAAGCCAAGGTGAGTGTTTTGTATTTGACCTTCAACGACTTCGACCTTTGAATGAATTTAAAGTAGTTTTTGGTTATAACTTCAAAAAACTTTGATTCACATCCCATTTTATGCGGCTATCTTGTAGTCTTAAGGATTCGACCTTGAAAGAAGGAACTTTCGAAACTTGATGGAGTTTATATTGAACCTCTTTTGAAATATTGCTCACATATATGATGAGCTCCGCTCCTGAGCAGACTCAGAGGCTAGTAGAGTCTCTCCAGAAAAGAGTCATCTGCATGAATGAAGATCCAAATGTCAAATGCAACCTTGATAGCATGAAACATCAAAGAAAGGTTGGAGCTTGGCGATATATTTCCGAAGTACGAGGCAAAATACAGCTGATCATAGCTTCAAAATTCAACTCAACTTTAAAACATACTTTTCAAAAACAGTTGTGAACTTGCTGTGATGGTTTTCCTAAGAAAATAGCAGAACCCCAGATTTTCCAATATTTGTATAAGAGCTAGTTTTCAGCTTTGGTGGTCTGAGGTGATGCCTTGTCGTCTTTGATTATGCCTACCGGAGGTTAAGACGAAACGTCACGTATAAAAAACTAACTTGCAGACGTCGGTTAAGGAAACTTTCGGCTCTGGAAGTTTATATTCTTTTCATTAGGTATTAATCATCATCTCATGCATGAGAATTTCTGAATGCTCAAGAAGTATTGTTCAATTTTGTTATTTCACACCACCCAAGCACAAACAAGTGTTGCGGTTTTCTTAATCAGCCGACTCGTATCTTTTCTACTTTCCAATTTTCCCTGGCCACCCTTATCTTAGATACACAGTATATACATTTTCTTGATTTTCAGTTTCTCGAAAACAATTCAGCCTGTTAAACTACCCAAAAACAACGAGTGTCCACTGGCAGGAATGAAAGGATTTGTATCAGGATGGGGTAGTATCTCATCTGTTTATACGTACATCCCTGATACTCTTCGAGCAGTTGAACTTCCAATACTCCCACAACAGTGGTGTCAGGCAAGCTACAGACATGTTCAAATTACTCCAAGGATGTTCTGTGCTGGATACAGAGAAGGAGGAAGAGATTCTTGTCAGGTAGGTTTTTGGTTGATGATTGATTAGGTTTTATGACGTCAAGGGCGATCCAGATTTGGTTATGACATCGAAACCAAAGTCTAATTGTCCCATTGGAAAATCCCAGAGGAGCTAACACCAAAAAGTTCGATCAAATGTCAGGGTATTGCTCACTGTTTTCTTCGATTACCGTAGCGTAGTACAACAGGAGTTCTTGCCACATGTTTGTCCTTGCTTGTTCTTGATTTTTGTACCATAAACAACGTAACGACATCGTAATCAAGCATCAGCCATTGTATTCACCAGATTCACCCCCTACTCCTTTTTTTGTTCCCAAGATTGAAAAGAACCATGAAAGGATGGCGTTTTGCGACGATTGAGGGGGAGAAAAACTGAATCAGAGAGATCTCAAGAACATACCATTATATCTGAAGGTAAATACTTTGAAGAGGACAAAATCGGAATTGATGAATGAATAAATATTTCTTGAGAAAAATTAAAATTCACACCATTTTTGGAACAGAGTAGTACACAGCAGAAATGGAAGAGACCATTAGGATATTCATAACTGATAGGAAACAGTGCGTCAAAATAAATGAAACACTTACTGTACCATAGAATATGGAGTCCCCCAAGGAACAGTATTGGAGCCTTTCTTATTTAATATCTACTTGAATGATTTGTTTAGGGTCAATTCAGTTTCGCTGATGACACAGCCGAATTATATCGCGCTGATACTTGGAAAGAATTGAAGAACAAGATTGAGATAGATTTCATAAAAATTGACAGTTGGTTTAAAAGCAGGTTGCATCTTTCACTTATTTCAGCAACAACTTGCCAATTCATACTTCTTTGGAAATCCATAATGACAATGACACAATGACTATAACTATGAAAGAACATATAAAATATCTTGGCATAATAATAGATAAAAATGTAAGATGGAATAAGCACACAGAATATGTTGCGAATGAAATGAGGTTTCTACTGAACAAATTTAGGTTTTTCAAAAAAAATTTTGACATAGCACAGCTACGAATATTATATTTCACTCTAGTATAGTCCCATATCAACTAGGGAATAATTGTATGGGGAGTGGGGGGTATTACTGATAATCATCTCAGGTTATCAATGTCACTCAAAAAAAATTCTCATCAAAATTATTTTTAATAGAGACAATACATATCCGTCTGAAACACTTTTTACAGAATCTAAATTTTTTACATGTAGACATCTATATTTTCTAAGTCTTGCAATGCATCATAGAAGATATGAAACAAAATCATTGTCTTTGGATCACTTGCACAATACCAGATTCAAGCAAAAAACCTCAAGGATTCCTAAAGTAAGCACATCTCGAAGTCAAATATTTCTCACATACTTGTGCTCTATTGCCTATGCAGAAGTTCCATTTGAAATAAAGTATATTACAAGTGATAACAGATTTAAAAAAGAACTGAAATTATGGCTAACTAATATAACAATAGGTATAATAAATGAAATATTGGAACGAACAAAAAATGAAGTAGTTATACAGAAAGAAAAAGCACATGTTCTCACAAAAAAATGTAAATATTTACAAGTATAAATGGAAATAATTTCACAATTCATGATCTACACCAGCTTTATACGTATATTTGAAATTTTATTCATATGTTTTAATTTACATGTGTCATTATTGTTCACCATAATCTGTACTGTTGCAATCTTTCTGAACAGGGACTTATCTTATAGAATAGACAGCAACTCTACAAAAGTGCAGGACCATATTAAGAACAGAACATTCAATGAAATATATATGACATATGGCTTTCAATTACTCTACGTTTATGGTGTATGAATGATAAATGTTATGACCGATAGTTTAGTTTGTATTGTTGTTTGTTCACTGATTCATGTTCATGTTATTTTAATTTTTTTTCCATCTCAACTGACATCATACACAAAACGTCTTAACTTTTTGTTTATTGTTTCAGTTTTTTTTTTGTCATACACAAGCTCTATGAGCTTCAGTGTCTTGTCATGTTTATTTCTGCATTTCTTCTTTTTTATATGTATATGTATTCAATCTTATGAAATAAACATTATTATTACTATTATTATTATAACTGTAGAGAGAGGTTTACATAAAGTATAAACATCTCCAAGTATCATGAAAACTTTGATTCTACCGATTTCTGTTTTATATTTGGTATGATTTTCCGTTTCGTAAACACATGCTTTCACTAAACTGTGCTTAACAAATAAAACTATCAAGTTGGAATTATTCCTAAGGATTACTATTACAACTTCAATTTTCCCTGCCCAATCATTATTGAATGATCATTATTGAATGATTAGGCACGGACTTATTGTAGTATCAAGAATAAAAACAACACCAATCAAAGTATCATAAGGGGTACTTCGTTTGGATTTTTGATATTACGGTAAGCCGCGCTTAAGAATAAAATGCGGAAGCATGCTTATTAGAAAGATTTTTTTTAGAGATAGCTTACAAATGACGTACACTTTGATTTTCCTAAAGAAATATTCTTGAGAATCATCAGAAATTCGGCTACAGATGTGACTTTTTTCAGGGTGATTCTGGAGGACCTTTCGTGTCAAATGGCACCCTTTTTGGATTGGTTTCCTGGGGTTTCAACTGTGCCGAGCCTGGTTATCCTGGAGTTTACACGAACATAGCAAGTCTTCGGAAATTCATAAAAAATTATACGGGTGTTTGACATGTCGTTTCATTTCATTTCTAAACACTATTTGCTAACTTTTATCCACTGCAATGAATAATGATCGTTGAATCACGATTCAATTCTTCTGTTTGTTCATAATGAGGCGATCAAGTACCATCGAAAAAAAAAACACTCAACAACTGAAAGTGAGGTTCTTCATGGTCTACAGAAACTCTTTAATACGGTTTGCTAACTGTCGTTCGTCGTTCCACAAATATTCAAGGTTTTACGTATTTATTATTTATTAATAACTAGTTGTTGCCCGTGGTAAAACGTGTGCGATTATTTAATGAACAGGAAGCTGAATAGGAAGGTGTTCGATTGAGTGGCTACCACATTTAAATGATTTCGATTTTCTTAAACCACCAGACACATAACAAGATCTGCAGGTCTCGAGTGTAATATCTCAAGTGCTCCAGAATATGCGACAAGCTGAATAGGAAGGGAGCTATTGGGTGGCTTTCTGGGTTACCCGATTTGAGTCCACTTCCTGGATGCTTTTCATTTGAGAAAGTAGCATCGTTGTTGTCATTTTAAATGCGAAAATCTTGCTAGGTACGGTTTTGATGGATGCAGTTGATCACTTGATCATTACCATAACACCGAAATAACGACTGACAGCTATTTGATATGGAATTAGTTGACAGTTTGATTTTGCATGGTTTA
Source organism: Leptinotarsa decemlineata (assembly GCF_025532065.1). Classification (NCBI taxonomy): domain Eukaryota; kingdom Metazoa; phylum Arthropoda; class Insecta; order Coleoptera; family Chrysomelidae; genus Leptinotarsa; species Leptinotarsa decemlineata. The sequence continues at coordinate 24,426,620 of NW_027412702.1, forward strand.
TGTTCGCAATTATCGCAGTAGACTATGGAAGGCTGTAGCGACTGTTAGTTTGAAAATGTACCTTACGAAAATTATAAAATTTGATGATACACGAAAAAAATGTCAGATTTGACCCGTGTAAAGTATTCCATGACAAAAATAAATAGGTTGTTTTCTGAAGCAAAAAATCCACTAATAAAAAAACTTGAATATGCCGTGGACTTTCTATGAAACTGTATATGATACTTTTCATCATGAATTGATTAAAATAATTGACATTTTGGATAAATCATTTCTGTACTGACAATTTCTATCACAAATAGGTCACAGAAACAGGTCATGAAAAGCAAAAAATCACACATTTTTTCATTGTTTCACTGTTTTTTGTAATTTAAATAATTAACATTGATAGGTGAAATAAATACAAATGTAGGTATAATCAGGACCAAACAACAAATTGTTTCTCTTCAAATGTGATACTTGTAACATAAGCAATTTGACCCATTTTCTTCCCAATTCATAAATCCATAGGGTCCTCGCTGGTGGAAAAGTAATACTTCATGACAAATGATTGTAGCATTTTTTGTGATACATTTTATTTCCTCTTAACAGATGGCCCTTTTAAAACTGAGGTTTCGGGCATAAAAAAATTAGGTCATTCGAAAATAGATGTTAAATCATCTTCAAAATAACCTCTGAAGTAAATGGCCAACCACCATGTTCTGAATGTTAATTTATTTGATTCATTTGAGAGGTAATGATTATAAATTCTATAATGATAATCTTTAAACATTATTAAAAGCTTTGGGAAGTGAACAAGCATTTTCGATCTATAGGGTTTCATTTCAACTGACAGAGATTTGGAACTCTGTGTTTCAGTTATCGAAACTTCGACGAGGATGAAAGCAGACTGACTCCATACATACCACTTCTGCGTATTTTCAACTAAACAACTGTTGAAAGTGGATATCAAAGTGATTCGATCTATAGGATGCATTTTCTTAAAATGATCTTCTAAACCAAAAAGTTTTGAAAGGTAGTGTCCAATCTCCATATAGTTTTTTTCAACTGAAATTACTTTTTCAATCCTTTTCTGCCAATCTTCTCGGTAATATTAGATACTTCTTCTTCAACTACCTCTATCACCTTGTTATCAAATTTTGGAAAATTATTTTACGCCTGACGCTTTGTTTCAATGTTCGCCAAATCAACTCGATGGGATTGAAAACACAAAAATAGGGGGTAAGTCCCAATATGGTGTGTCCATACTTTTCAGCAATATTCTCAAGGGCAAATACTTTATCAAATGTTTTGCCTGTAAAACTTCAAGTAGTTGGTTTTTGGTAAAGTTATCTTCAAAATACAAATTGTTATCAATCAAAAAGTTTGTATTTCATCTTTCTTCAAATAGGAAGCTTTGTCAAGAACTATTACACTATTCACATCCAAATTTGAGATCAATGTATTAAAAATATTAGCTTCCAAGTTTTTATGATAGTCAACATTGCAGTCCTCAAGTTTTTTTCCACATAATTTCAAAGAATTCGGAACCCATCCTTTACTTCCTCCGCAATGCACAATGATTAGTAGCGATCCTTTGTTTGCAGACATGTTAGGCGTAGACATTCTCGAACCATCAGTCCACCCTTTCGTAACTGTGTCGTGAGTGTCATACCCAGTTTGGTCCAAATAGAAAATTTGCCGTTGTTCTTGTCTATATTTATTTATTTGTTCTAAGTGTTTGTCACGCAATTCTACTATTCTTAAGCGTTCCATAACTTCTTGACGTTTGTTTATTATTTTAAATCTAAATCCTAGTTTCTTTATCCAATTCTGAAGAGTTTTTGTCACAGCAGCTCACGTTATGGACGAAAGTATTCAATTTCTGCCCTATGATTTCAATTGTAGGAATCTCATTGCTTTTGTAACAGTCGTTACAGTCGTTAATGATTTTATTAGATGAACATCTAAAGGTTTTGGTAATCCCGCATCAAATCGCGTCTTGCGCTCATAAGGTTTGCTTTTGACTATTTTACGTACAGTTGAGAAAGGAATTTCGGTCAAATCTGATGTTGCTTGTAATAGTTTTTTCCCTCGAAACCAAACTTGATATGCAGATTCTCATATACATCGAAGCATACTCTTCGAGTTTCAGTATTCAAATGCATCCGAATCTTATTCACTGGTATCTCTTTTCGCATTGTTCACCAGCGCTATTGGAATCACTACACAGGAGAAAGTCTGCGTTGTTATCACACTATCATATTATTCATACTATTAGTACTTGTCCAAGGACGCCACATTTTAAACAAATAACAAAAATGTTAAGTAATTATAACTTCACCAATATCGAATTTCAACACTCAAATCGCGATCAGTTCCTGAAATGAATACTGACAACACGACTCTTCTAACCATCCTCACATTCTATTGGTCACCGTAACATGCCTTCAAATTTAATTTTATGATTCTTCAGCCAATCATAAAACCTGATTAGTAAAAATTATCCAATACGAACTGCCAATTCTTCATTCCACGTGGACTTTGGCCTTTGAGTTCGCCGATAGCTTTAAGAATTACTATATTGGTTACTTCGACTATACCCATTGATTAACTGACACTCTTATATTAACCTAAAGCCGAAGCTACTGAACCTATAATCTTGAAATATGCAGATAGGTTTTTTGTATAGCGAATCAGGGAATCAGGGATTTCCATCCATTGGGGTACATAGATTGTATTTTATTCAGAACTATTCAAGATAAACTTACGGTACATTATCTGCATGTAACTCCAACTGTATAGGCATCGCATGGCAAGATAGCTCTCAGTGAGCAAGAATTTTTCCCACTTAATTAATATTTATTGTGACCAAATTTACACAAAATCTTCGTAAATTGTAGCTTATATGTTATTTTGATGTACAAGCTGTATTTATGTAATGTTTCATCTGAATTCGTTCAGTCGTTTACGCGTGAAAGAGCCACAAACATACGTACATACATACATACATCCATCCTCACAAACTTTCACATTTATAATATTAGTATAGATGATTGACATTTGAATAAAAACAATGTTTGGGGCTTTTATTTTTATTTTTCTGTACACAATAAGCACTACACATGGAAATTTTCGTTGAAACGGTTTTAAATTACTCTAGGTAGATAACAGTTAATCTCTTTACCATTTGATCATTTAGACTGTAAACTATTCTTTGTAATTCTAATCTCTAACTAGAAAATACGCAGAGAAGCAAATAACATTTCTGAAAATGATTATTGTTTGGAGTGTGAGTTTTAGAAAATTATTACAAACGATATGATTCCATAAATAACGACTGCAAATTACTAACATAAGTGGTTTTTAATTATGCTTCACGGTCAGATTCGGATTATATAATTATTCGATGGCGTAGCTTATTTTTAACTCGTTCGAATTGAATGATGGCTTATCAATAGAACTATGTTAACATTTATGGGTTTTTGCTGATAAGTACGGCTATAATTCCCATTATCTCACCTTGATGTAGTCTTCTGCAATAAAAGTAGTACGCATAAGAATTTAGTATTACTATGTTTGGATCAAAAGACGTATATTTTTAGAAGATATTAATTTTTAGGAAAGACAGGTTTTGGCTTTCTTCTTCTCATACAAGAAAGTGTGAGAATCTCCCAAAGAAAAGAAGGAAGCAATTGATTTCAAAATTTACACAGCACTTCAGGAAAATTTTTAAGACGCTCAAGAGTGGTGCCTGTGCGAAAGTAGGGATTCATATTGGATTTAAATAGCTGGAGATCAAATTCTTTTGAAATAAATTTCTCAGAAAGTTTATTCCACATAAACGCAGTTCTCTATACAAATATGTGCAGTTCATGCAAAGAAGTAACTTTCAGGCACAAACTGAATAAAAAAGTCATCTCGTCACAATCACTTTCATATGCACATGGAATTACACGAAAGAAAAATACTTTGGAAACAACTACTTTTCTATTGATATTGAATTATACTATTATGGAATTGAATCAGATATTATTCGCAGGATTGCTACACGATGTAGCATATAAAAGAGGAACAAAGAATTTCCTTCAATTCGAAAGGGGTACATTTTTATGAAGGAATAATTTTTGGAAAAGAAAGTTTTTGCCTTTCAACTCTTTTCTTCATTCAAAATTTGTAAATCTTCCAAAGAAATGATGGGAGATTTCAACAATTTTTATAGTTGTTTCGAGCTTTTTCTGTCGATTTGTGTCTTTGTATGAACTACACATCATTTTGAAATTCATTGATTTTTCTTTTCTTTGGAAAATTACAACATATTTCTTGTATGAAGTAGAAATCCTAAACTTTTCTTTTCCATCAAGTTGTTGTTCAGAACTGACTGAAGTATTTTATAGAAATATGTTGAAAAATCGTCATAGTTTGAGAATTTGATTCAGTAGGAGTAAGACATGACAAATAGTTTTACACTCGATTTTTACCGAAATTATCGTAGTAAAAATCATTAAACAGCTTTTTAATGAGATAGAAAATTTGAATATTCAAGCAATAAAATAATTTTCAAACTATAAAGTAAACACTTGAACTCACGTGATTTACTATACGACCATGCAGTGGTGTAGGTAGCATTGAACATTTCATACATTGAAAAACAAAGAATCTGTGTGAGTTCGGCGAAAGTTAATTGAGGAACTGAGGAATATCATGAATAGGATATTCAGACTGAAGATGAACTTGGATAATTTACTCGTACGGTTTTTGGTTTTGATGCTAAGTACGTCAGCATAGCGCTGCTTATAAGAGGCTTTCCCGTTTCTCACAGGAACTTCTTCCGAAAGATCTCCATCTTGAGTAGTCATCAGTGTTGCTATGCAACATTTTGAAGACCATAATAGGTGGAATTGTCAGTTTCCCCAAAGAGTGCCTGTCTCGAAAATCAGTTAATCCATATCAGAGATATGTACATTTTCCATGTCACATTAGTCCAGCTATCTATCTATCATCATTGTAAGGGCCAAGAGCTCTCTCAGAAATGATAAAGAAAAAACGGCATCATGATAAAATTTACCTGTTTCTATCAAACCTCGTCTCGATTTCAAAACTGGTTATTTTTCGATTCGAAATCTGGTCAACTTACCTTTGACTCCTCTATATTCCTCAGTGGAATTTTAAATAACAAAACATACAACAATTTCATTTCTTGGTCTGAATTGTACTAGAAACTTGGATGACGTAGAATGAATGGGAACTCCAAATTTTGAGGACAGAGAGCCATTATATGACTAACATTAACAAAATGACCGGATCAATATTTTCACAGACAGACTATTCTAGGGGCACTGACGAACCCAAAACAGACATAAAGACTGAACTGGTAATATCGAGAGGAAGTGAGGAAACTGGAGGACAGGAATGAACTGACTGTAATTAACGAGTGTGCCAGATACGGATTCTCAACTCCCTATATAGGGCCTGAACCAAAATATTTGGTACGGAATCAGATTAGGAAATGGGTCTATTGGATTTCATTCTTGTGTATATGACCATGATATGATTACTTCCAACAGAAATGCTCTTTCATAGCTCTCCAGACTGGTAAAGATCAACCAAACTTTCCCTGCTAATAAAATGGCTGCTGGCTGAACAAACAACCTCTGGAATGTTCAAACAGAAATTCCACTTTCAATTGAAAATATAGCTCAATTTCATCCCTAGCTACAATTAAATATGAAGGGAAAATGTTCGAAAGATCAGGAATTTCATTAATATCGATTGCACAATCCTCTTTTGTGGATTGAGAAGGACCTGCAGAATAAGTATTGAGCTGAATATCTGAAACAGATGATGATGAAGTTTGAATTCATTGAAAAATACATGGACAATAAAAGGAAGAGTAAAATTCAACCCGATTCGGCATTTTCCACGGCTATCCGTTTGGAACAACTCTGAATCCTTGTTTGAAAGTGGTTGACAATGTCTCGTGGTTAATTTCATTAGTTCGGATTTCCATTGTCTAATATGATTCTACTATGATTCGAAATCTATGAAAAAACAAATAAAATTAGAATGAAAAACTGAAACGAATGAAATAATCAAGATACGAAATGAAAGCGACTACAGAGAGCTTTCACCTATCCCTTTTTCCATCTCTACGCTTCACCGGTTCAGCGGGAAATCACTGTTAGGCGGAGTTGAACCGATTTTTACTTGGTTTCCATATGTTTATATATGTTGCGTATATGTACACTAACTTGGCTGAATGTGTCGTTGGACAACACAATATTTGTCACCACTGCAACATATATGCAGCTTCTTTGAACTTCCTCCTGAACCAGTGTTCCTTCCTGTGGATGATCTCGGCTTGGGACCACTTGATGTTTTGTTGATGAGTCCAAACATGCTCTGCTATTACCGATTTGCCGATTTCTCCTTGCTGTATGTTTTTTGTGCTCAGCAATGCGGATTTTCAATGGCCTCCCAGTTTCACCGATATAAGAATTGCGGCACTCACATAGTATGCGGTAAATGCAATTTTTGAAATCACAGTCCTCGTTTGGTGGCCTGGTTTTTATGGGGCAGCTACGGATGATGTTTCCGGATCTGAAGAAGGCTCTGATGTTGTATTTGGACCCAATTCTTCCTATCCTTTCCGATAATCCTCTGACGTAGGAAAGTACAAGTACTGGTTGTGACGGATTCTCTTCCTTGCGAGGCTCTTGCTGTCTTCTAGCCAAAATCAGTTAGTTGAACCATCACTTTGGAGTAACCATTCCACTGAAGATATTTTTTGATGATGCCCAGTTCCTTTTCGAGATTTTCCACCGTAATACAGAGCCCGAAAGCTCGATCCACTAGAGTCTTGATGATTTCCTCTTTTGGTAGATTGAGGGAGGTTGATTCGTGATTCAGGTAATGCCTCATGTGAGTGGATTTTCGGTATACAGATGTTTCCCACTTAGTGTCGGTCTTTTTCACCAATACGTCCAAGAATGGCAATTCGTTGTGGGCTTCCTTCTCCATTATAAAAGTGATGGAAGGTCTTATGTTGTTGATGTGCTTCAGAAAGGTGACTAGTTCTGTATTCCCATGGTTCCATACTATGACTCGGGGCTTCTTCATTGGCCAGAGTTTCTTAGATTCCTAATGATAATAGACAATGGAAGTCCAGACTGATGAAATCAACTTTGAATCTATTGCTATATTCGTTTTATTTGGTAATTTGTTATGCTGCATACCAAAAACTGTTAATTTCTCTACCCTCTCTGCCCTGAAAATTACCTGCCTGATTTTTGATGATCGTAATACAGCAAAACTTTATCTTCTAACTATTTTTATGCTATAATGTAAAGCATGTGTATATTTATTCACATTTATTTAAATTTATTTACAAATACATTCCTGATTTCTCATGTATATTTTGTCGAATATATTTGCTGCATGTGTGGACGCCTCTGCTCACTCAATTGTAATAACCATTCCAAATATAAATTCTCAAACAAATCAGGTTTGAAGTAAACAATCCAAGTCAGTGCATTACTGTGCATTACATATAAAATGTCATCAAAAATAGAAGTAATTCTTGAAGGGTTTTCACTTTTGGAAGGACCTCATTGGGATATTGAGAAGCAGTGTCTTTATTTTGTCGATATTCATAATCACAGTATTTTCAAATACGTGCCATCTACGAAGAAGCTGACTAAAGCAGTTATTGGTAAGGACATACTTCTATTTTCTTTCATCGACTTTCGTGTAGTCACTTTGATAAAAAAATTCAGTTATGTAATAACATGTTAGGAATCACACGTTAAAAGGTAAGACCTCGTTAGTCCTTAGCTCGCACAGTTTCTCAACTTCTGAGAGTTGTAGTTCGTATAGGGGCAAAGGCTGATTAACGAAAAAAACAGATTTTAACAGATTTTCAAACAATGAATGTCTGTTTAAAAAAAGTTGATGATGAAATCTAATGAATGAAAAGTCGAATTGCAAATGGAATATATCAGATTATAACAAATATGAAGCGGTAGAGCAAATAAACAAAATTCTACAATTATAATTTTTGGCGAATATTTCAAAAACTACCACTAAAATTCTCCATCTGAAGAGAGATTGTTCTAGTTTTCGAAAATAGTGAGGTTTTGCCCGATTCAACCGACCTTGTAAGTCTTACCGTTTACCAGATAGAAATAGTGTTAGGAGGATTAGCTAAAAAGAACGACCTGTATAGTAGTTCACGCATCAATTTTATCGCATGTAGTTGTTTTCTGTATACGGTCGAAAGCATCTATGAGCTGAATACTTCACATTTAATCTAATAAAATTATCAAACAATTTGTTGTGAATACTGAACGAATCGAAACAGTTTATAGAAGTTCACGCGACTTGACGTATCTACAAAATGGCACCAAATGTAGAAGTGATATTGGAAGGTTTCTCTCTTCTGGAAGGCCCACATTGGGATATTAAAAATCAGTGCCTTTATTTTCTCGATTTTCATAAGCACAGCGTTCATAAATACGTGCCGTCTACAAGGAAGTTGACTAACGCAGTTATAGGTGAGGGTCCTTTGGATTTTTTATAGATTAACAAAAAAAAGTGTGCCATTAGAAAAAAAAAAGATCATTATCAAATGCATACTATCAATTATTTCGACGTAAGAAGAATTCAACGTAGAGATACAAATAATTACTTAAGGCTTGGGTTTTAAGAAATTCATGGGAAGAACTGGAAAATTTCCTTTTCTATTTCGCACTGTTTCTTCTTTATGTAAAGAGATTTTGAAAGTCTAATTGAACTTTTTCACGTGAACTTTTAATTAGGTTCTCGTGTGACTTGGACCACATTCGACTTTGGAATTTTGAATAATGACCTGCATTTTTTTGGAGGCAAAATATTCATGTAAAACTGTGAAATTAGTTAGAAATAATGATTTTCTCTACGGTAACTTCACGAGTTTTAAATGAAGTATTATTGTTTTATTACGACTGTGATAATCATATGCATCAAGTAATATATCCTTTTATGTACCATGACTGATTTTCAAAAAAGGGTTTTCACAGAATCAGCTGTGGTACATAATGGAGGGATTACATGTATGTGATGAAAAAAACAATTAACATTTACACGTTGAACATCAAAATATATTGTTGATCAAAGAATTGCTACAAATAATACAGGTTCTATTTTAACATGGTCGAACGGTAGCCGGGTAGTTCGACGTGGGTGCTTTGTTCATTCACTTAAATCGACCGCCGTGTTGGTCGGTGGTTCAAGCCTCAGGCTGAACGATCGATTTTCTCTTGCGATCGTCCAACCCATGTTGGGAATCACACGTTAAAAGGTAAGACCTCGTTAGTCTTTAACTCGCACAAGTTTCGACTTCTGAGGGTTGTCGTTCGTAGGGGTGCGACAGCTGGTTAACGGAAAAACATATTTCAAACAGATTTAAACAGATCTATAGCCACACGTAAAACCAATTGCTGGCGTGGCGACGGTCGCCATACACAAGCCACTGTGCGATTCTTTTCCCACTGGTTCGGCGTTTCGCTATCTCTCTGACATGAAAGTCCTTGTGGCAAAGTATGGAAATATTTCCAATGTATCTGCATCACAAGAGATATAGCAAAGAATGAATTTTTGAAAATTTTGGTTTTATCGGTATATCTTCTGAACCAAAAAACTGAAGTCAATTTTTTATACCATTCAGTCGTATTCAAAACCAGACAAGTTTGCCACAATTCAACCTAATCTGTTTCCACGATTTTGTTTCGACATTTCCGTACATTATACCCGAATTTGAGTATGACAATGGTCCCATAAGTACCCGGCCTGACCTAGAAATGGCGGTAGTTGTTTGAAAAATATCACTGTATTAGAAAGTACACAATCTATAAAGCATATGTTTCAAGTTTGAAGACGCTGCGTTGTTTAATATTCGTTTGGCAGCCATCAATAGCGAACGTTTTCGGTGAATTTGTGAAAATGAAGAAAATTGGTCATCGTAGTGTGGTACAATACTTTCATTTGAAAGGCCTCAGCCCAACCAATATGATGCCCTCGACAGAAAAAAAGCATATCTGCAAGCTTATGCAGATGACCTTGTCATCTTGACAAGGTCCACGTCGGGAAGGGTACAACGTTGGACGTTGTTCAAAGTTGGTGCCTGAGGGAGCAGATGTCTGTCAACCCCAGCAAAACTGTGATAATTTCCTTCACCAGGAAGGGAAAATTGGACGATCCAACTCCACTTTCCTTCAATGGGGAGGTCATTCCATTTGGAACGGAGGTGACATATCTTGGCATTGTCCTTAATGAAAAACTCACCTGGAACGTTCACTTGGAAAAAATTTTACACAAAGCCAGACTATCCCTATGGACAAGTCGAAGGATTTGTGGAAAAATTTGGGGGTCAGGTCCCAAACAAATTCAATGGATTTACGTGATGATTGTCAGACCAATGATCACTTATGGTGCAATTGCCTGGTGGCCGAAGGCTTTACAGAAAACGGCCCAAGCGAAGCTCTCTGGCTCACAGAGACAGGCTTGTCTGGCTATCACTGGTGTCATCAGTACCACACCGTCAGCGGCAATGGAGATCCTTCTAGATCTAACTCTCCACATTTTTCTGGAGAGAGAGGCTAGATGGACTGTATACATACTTATGTACATTGCCAATTACACAAATCAATTAAATGCAGAGTGCAACAGACTGTTGGTTGACATTGGAAGTCACAGCATTTTGGAAATGACCTCTGACTTTATGCCTCCAACTGTCAAATACGAAGTGCTTTATAAAGTACTGTTCCCGAGTAGAGAGGATTGGATCCTCCGGGAGAAGAAATATTAAGAGCAGATAGTTGTTGGTTCACAGATGGATCAAAAACACCTTCCGGTTTTGGTGCAGGTGTTTTCAGTCGCAGACCCAAGACAGAGATATCAACCTGCCTAGGAACCTATGCGAGTGTATTTCAAGCGGAAATTTTCGCTATTGAATTGTGTGCGGAGAGATTGAAAGAATCCAACCTCATACAGAAGTCAATAAAAATATTCTCGGACAGTCAAGCGGCGTTGGAAGCTCTTGGCTTCCACCGAGCAACGTCTAAATTGGTAGCAAATTGCCAAAAACGACTCTTCTCGATAGAAAGATTCAACAGATTGCCTCTGGTGTGGATTCCTAGCCATACTGGCCTGGAAGGCAATGAGGCTGCCGATTCCCTCGCGAAGGAGGGTGCTGGAAGCAGTTTCATCGGACCAGAACCTGTCATTGGCATCATTTCAGGCTTTGCCAAACAATGGTTGAACACCTGGATGGCAAGAAGATTTATGGACTTCTGGCAGAATCTTCCAGAATTGGCTCACTCCAAGGCGTTTATTTACCCTTCGAGGCTTGATACCAAACAGTAGTTGGATCACAGTAAGGATGAACTACGATGTTTAACAGGCCTTCTTACAGGTCACTGTTATTTGAATCATCATATGCAGAGACTCGTACTGTCGGAAGACATAGTATGTCGCCTCTGTGTGGAAAATTATGAAACAGACACCAGAGCACATACTTTGTGCCTGCCCCGCTGGGGACCGAATCAGGTTTTTAGAGTTTGGCAGAGCCGTACTCTCACCATCTGATCTGAAAGACTACCCACTATACAAACTAATCGGCTTCGTAAAGAACCTGGGTTTATTTGGTTTAATGTGAATAGGTGTGAGCCACACTAAAGCCTTGTGGGTTACGGTGGGCATTTTTACATTTCCTACACCGTTAACGCTACTGGTTGCGTTGACGAGCCAGGAAATGTACTGCGTATCAAGCTCTCCGTTTCAAGACGATGGACGCAACAATTCGTGATTGATACTCAAAATGCCTGAGAGTAGGTCATAGTGGTGATAGTAGGTAGTAGGATTTTTCTGAAAGTAATAGAAACAAGTTGGGTGATAATTTGTGATGTATAATATCAATTTAATGTGTCATTTACATATATTTTGACAGTAGGTAACATTGTGTAATAGGTTAGGTTAGGTTAGGTTAATAATATATGAATAAATGCAGAAATATGTATACAGGTAGCACATTTTAATGTTTACATGGCTGATAGCATTTGGTTGATTAGGCTCAATATTTTTACCTAATGATCTCTTCTTTTTTGATCTCTTATTTTTGTTTCTTAAAACTTTGAAGGCCTCTAGCTCTAGCTAGCATGCTCTAGCGCCAGCATGTAAACTTCTACTTGCCCGGCGTGCAATAGAAGTAGGTTGGACTTTTATCCTTCTCGTTTTTTAAAATTACAAATGCTTGTGCAGATATTAGCAAACGACTGAATATTTTCAATAGTTTCGATTTTCTTAGCCTTGAGGACGTTACCACAATATAGCAAAACGGCTCTTCGCTTATAAACGTCTTGTTCCTTTCTCTTCAAAATACGTCTTCTTCTCCTTTTTGGTGGCGAAAAATCACTTTCCTATAACGGTTTTGCTGCTGTAAAAAAATCTCTCTATCATAGCAAAAAATTTCTCTCAGCGTACGTACATTCATTGTTCATACAAATGATAAATTGATCGTTTCATATGATTTACTTGGATATTGGCAAGAGTTTCACATATTTCATCACTTGAAGTGGTAGCTATTAGTTTCGACTTATTGAAATTTTTGGCAAGGGATCCCTGCATCTTTAATTTGCTTTCATTTTTAACCTCAATAAAGATTTAAGCGCCACAGTTCCTGTTTCTTTTCCTAACGCTGCTTGTTTTTGTTTTCTTATTTTTAGCATTGTGCTGACAAACCCAATATTTTCGATACTGTAGGTTTTTATTTCAGGATATGTTCTGTTTACAATCCACTCTGTGCAAGTAGCTTTAGGAAAGTTATTAATCCAATTGCAGTAATATCTACATCTCTTTCGATGTTGGTTCTCAAAATGAATTTGTTTTTGTCTATATCAATTATTCTGATATTACTATCAAACGTTTATACAGTTTCTTCTCCGCCCTGATTCATCTTGACAAGCCTACCTTCACAAAACAAACAAAATATGTGAAATAACTTTTCTAACTTGTACGTGAACGACTTACTGGCACCATAGCAAAAAAAACGCGCGAAATAATAAAGCACGTGGCGTTGCACCCACTATCTAGATCTAGGGAACGGAGTGTTTGGCACTCAATACATTTCCTAGCTTGTCAGCGCAACAAGTAGCGTTCACGGTGTAGGAAACGTAAAAATGCTTACGGTGAAGGGTTGAATAGACCTACTTACTTTGGAGCTATTGTAACCAATATGAAAGCTGAACTGGATTCTACACTGGGTCAGTCTGCTTCTTCTTTCACAATAGTAAGATATTGGATAGCAGAGCTTAAACGAGCCCGTACGAGCTGCTAAGACGAGCATTGCAGTGGTCGACCTAATGAGGTGACGGCTCCAGAAACGGTACTGAATGATTGTCGACTGAAAGTGCGCGAGCTAGCAGACTTAGTGAGTATTTCAAAAAGTTCGATATATCGTATATTATCTGAAGATTTGGACATGAGAAAGATGTGTGCAACACAAATCCTTCATCGCAATTACCAAAATTAAAGTTTGAATTGCTATTTCAAGCATCCTAATCGCCAGATTAAGCCCCTTCGGATTATTTTCCATTCCCAAACTTGTAAAATGGATCAGTGGCAATTCTTATTATAAAAACGATATTGAAATTATTGAATGTCGCTGGGACAACTGTATAGAGCTGCAAGGAGAAAATGTTGAAAAAAAAATTGTTTTTTCGAATTTTTTTCCTGTCCTGTATAAGTCCTAGTCCTGTTGAGGATGCTACTGACAACAGTAGTCGCGTCAAAGCTTTTTTTGTTTTTTTTTTGGCCTTGGACTGTGAGTTTTCATACCTGCCGTTTAGTTTACTAATGCGGCGATGAGGTAACGGTCGAAGTTCTCGAGTAGAAATTCGAGAATCTTTCTCCTTCGAAAGAAACGCAGGAACTCGCAGGATAGTCTTTCGTCGAGTAGAGAGACGTTGAGAACTACTCGAGCACTTCAATCTTTACCACATTGCCTCTGATGATGTCTACCGCAGTGGTAGACGAAACGTCAGACATAAAAACTCGCAGACCATGGCTGAAAAACCTGGAAAAATGTTTCGTCACAGTTATCTCCGGCCGTGAAAGTTTGAATTCTTTGATCAACCGTAGCCGCGTCCGGGCCTGGAAATTGCTTATCGCCAGATGTTGAAGTGTTTTTGTTATTTATCAACCCAACTCTGAGGTTTATCTGAATAATCGTTGAACTCAAGTAGCAATCATCACGTAATCATGTAATTTGGTACGAAACCAAAAAAAATAATTCTGAACTCAATTGTATCTTCTGAAATAAAACTATAAAAAACTTTTTGAAATATCCCAACCTTCAACCTATTCATAAAACCATATGAAATCAGTATCAACGTCATCAATTAGAACATTCTAAAAATGCCTACCGAAACATATTTATATTTTCTTCATTTCGTGTAACTTCAAGAGTACTGATCTACTAAAAGAAGATAAAAATAATATTTACATGAATCTCAAGTTGAATTAAAGTGGTCTTTCAAGAAAGGAATTTACCAGAATAAGGAATCTCTGTCCGATATATTTTTTGTAGTAATTTTCACATGATCTTTTTGAATTTGATGTTGAAGTTATGCCTTCAAGTTTTTCCATTTGAGATTTTTCTTACAGTTTCATTTTATTTCGGAGCAAAACTTGCGACAGGAATGAAATTTCTACATATCAATAATTTAGCTAAATTATTATGTCAATAGAGACGCATAAGATGACAACAAATTTTTATGTGACAGGCGCTCTAAAAGCGGATTTGAATCCCTGGTGATTAAATCAATCAGAAAGTTTATTTCACATAAACGCAGTTCTCCAAATGAAAGAGTTCTTGAACAGTGGAGTTCGAGGTGTACTGAGTTAAACCTAAAAACGATGAGCAGCCACAGCCCGTCAAGAATTTCTGATATGTACCGCTCTTGGTGGAATTAAATGTCCAAGTCGCTTGAACACCTGTCCTAAAAGTATCTATAAAAGAGAGACAAATCCCCATCCTTTCTTCGATGTTCCAGACTATCAACTTTTACTACAACTGAATCTCGGAATTCAATATTATCGTGAACTAGATGTTATCATCGAACCCTAGAAGAATGGACTTAACATATTTTCGTCATCAGTCTGATTTTTGTGTCCTATAATTTTTTCTCTGATCTCTAAACTGATTTATCACTGTATGTGAATTTTTATGCAAATAGATATCCATACTGTATACAGGGCTTTTCATGATGAGCGTTAATTAGCCGTTTCTGACAAACTATTTAACGGATCAACCTGAAAATTTCACAGTATGCATAAATCAATAAGACCTACACGCCTAAAATATTTCAGACGAAGCGGCGTTGTCGCTTCTACCATAAAGTAGCGGCTTCTTTGATTTTTCAATTAGAACACCCCGTATATAATATCATATTATGATTCATCATCACTTTGTCAACAAATTCATATACTATTTCCCTATACATATCTATTACCGTTTAGAAGATATAAATTAATTTCGATTTTTTTTTTACCAAACATGAACTTTTATAAATGCTGATAATCTTGAATTCTCTTGCACTAAAACGATCAAATTTGAAACGGTTCAAAATAGTAGAGATCAAAGTATCTGCATTTTTTGAAGACCCTGTATGAGGCAAATGAAAATATGACTCGGAGTAAAGATCCTCATAGTTTCACTCCACTCTATTTCAAATTTGATCGTTTTAGTGCAAGAGAGTTCAAGATTATCAGCATTTATAAAAGTTCATGTTTGGTAAGAAAAATATCGAAATTAATTTATATCTTCTAAACGGTAATAGATAGGTATAGGGAAACAGTATATGAATTTGTTGACAAAGTGATAATGAATCATAATATGATATTATATACGGGGTGTTTCATTTGAAAAATTAAAGAAACCGCTACTTTATAGTAGAAGCGACAACGCCGCTTCGTCTGAAATATTTTAGGCGTGTAGGTCATACTGTGAAATTTTCAGGTTGATCCGTTGAATATTTTGCCAGAAACGGCTAATTAACGCTCATCATGAAAAGCCCTGTATAGTATTATCAAATTTTTATTACGATTGGATTATTAATTACTAAATGTTTGTGTGAAAAACTTACCAATATTAAAAAAAAAACAATAAGTGCCTCACCCGAGTCAGTTTAAACTGTAGACTTCGCTTGGACATCAGTCAAAGACTTGTTGAATTGTTCTCAGTTTTACAATCTATCATTGAATTGCTTTTATATTCTTGATTTCAGGAAATCACAATGTTTCAATAATTATACCAATCAAAGATAAAAAGGACAATTTCGTGATAACCGTTGATAGATCAGTGTCAACCATAACCTGGGATGGAGAGAGTAACACTGTGCTGAACCTCAAGAAATTGTATGAAGTTGATCATGGAACAGACCATGTCTTCAATGATGGAAAATGTGACTCAAGTGGAAGACTTTGGTCAGGTTAGTTTTGATTTGAATTCTACTAAATCGGTAGCGATATTTTAGTTTATAATTGTGACTGTATTGGAAATATTATTGAGCTAAATGTTGAAAAGTAGGCTGGTAACTGTGGTCTAATATGAATCCCACAAAAACATTTGATTAGACGAGTAAATACATATCGCTTGAACTAAAAAATGTTGTATATTACTGGAGGTTTATTCCAACACCTCAACGCGTGTTTCGATCACCAAGTGATCATCTTCAACTGTTTAATGAGATGAGATGGGAAAATGACTCGACAAGTGAATCATAGTATCAATAACCAATGTATCTGTTACAAAGTCAGACTCTCAATTTTCAAAATCAAAGATTGATTTAACACTTTTTTGTTTTCGTCACAGGAACTATGGGAGCACATGCATCCACTATTGATGGAATACCTCCAGGCAAAGGAACTCTTTACAGTTTTCAGAATAATTTGGTCCAGAACTACAGGGGCGGAATTGGGATATCCAATGGTATTGCTTTCAACAAAGAACTGGGAAAAATGTACTATATCGACTCTATGAATGGAACTGTAGATCAGTACGATTTGGATATCAATCGAGGAACTTTATGTGAGTGAATTATTTTGTTATGCTTTAAATTACCTAGAAATGTGTAGATGATTGGTTTGGAGTTCAGTTCGATTTTTTTTATTGCAATATGTCTCATCGGTGTCCGATATTGAAATTTTTTCATTGAAGTTCAGATGGTGTGCTAATAACAAACTTTTGTACTGAAGTACTAGAAGTGAATACAGCTTACATTCTGAAATCTCCATATGAGCAATCACATATTGTATCTACCAGCAACCATATTCTATGAGGGTTGAAGTGTATTCAATGTTTTTCAGTCAACTTTTTGAATTTCTCCTGAAGCATATTTCTAAGAACAATTCTTCAGTAAAGAGTTGCTATCAGCAACACAACGTCAGCGACCATGGACAGTTATCGAATCCTCTTTCGTCTCCGCATGAACATACAGAAGCAATATGCATATTGCTGATTGTACAAATTAGACTCTTACTGAACAACATTCTGGGAATTACCTCCGATTTGATGCTACCAAAAGTCAACCTGCCTTTATACAGTCCTAATTGCGAGTAAAGGACTGAATCCTTCGGGAGGAGTTAATAACTAAGAGCAGATATATGTTGGTTCACAGATATATTGGAATCATCCTGTAGGTTCTAGTGCAGGTGTATAGAGTGACCGAGCCAGGACTAAGGCATTGAAATATTCTTCGAAGAATGTCACTAAATAATTGTTCAACTACGAGAAGGTTATGTTGTCTAACATACTTTCTTACAGGACACTCATTTGAATCATTACTTGAAGATACTTGGACTGTCGAAAGATCTAGTGTGTCATCTGTGTTTGAAGATGATAAACCAGAAGACCAATAGCTACTTTTTGCCTGTATCGTTATAACCCAAATCAGGTTTTCAATCTTTGACAGAGTTTCACTCAGAGGAATGGTGGAGTGTGAGCTACAGTACATCCTGAAACATATTCGAGGATTGATTCAATTGATACTGGGTTGAACCGAACATTGAAGTTTTGAACATTAGTTTGAAATCTAATTATGTTGTAACACTTGTTGATCGTGTCATCAGGATTTGTGAACCATATCTTCTTTAAGAAAAACCTTGTCATCTAGATCAGGCTCTACAGCGCAAGAAATCGAATGTAATCTATATCCTAGAAGAAGAAATACTCCAACTTTGATGACGAAGTGGCAACCAGAGTCTATTTGCCTTACATTGTCATGGACTGCATCGAAAAACTGTTTGAACGTCACAACATCAGGACCATTTAAGAGCCAGCTAATCAACCAAACAACACTATCAGATCGGTCAACGACAAAAGAAAACATCTGACATCCGCCGATGTTAACAGGATTCCCTGTTTCTGTGGCTCAGTTTACGTCGGAACTACCAACAGCAGCATCAACACCAGGATACAAGAACACAAGCATAGTTGCAACAGGAGAAACTCGCGATTGGAGAACATGACCTCGAAATGAAATACGAAGAAACTGTTTAATTCAACGCATTACTACGTACCACTTCATACAGGAAGGCCCTTGAAATCAATGAGCATCTCAACAATTTCAACTGAAAAGAGAAGGCGTACTGGTCAACAAAATGAGGTATCCAGTAGTCAAGAAACCTATACATAGACTAGAATACAACTCCTATCGACATCCTACCAGTATCATACATGTCAACAACGTGGACCAATCAGAACGACCCAGCAAAAGTAAGGACCAATCAGGAGAGATAATTTACATGGAAACCCCGCCTTTGTTCCCACCATCAGATCCACCACCATCCATATCATCATCCCGACTATCCTCTGAAAGTATAAATACGAGTAAATATTCAGCTCGCCAGGGTCCTTTACGACTTCAATGAAATACTTCTTGAAACGAAAACTAATACATTTCATGTTTTCAAAATACGGAAATAGTCACATCGTGTTTTCTATTATAGCGAACCTCCAACCAATATTCACCAGAGAAAAGCATGGATTCGACGAATGTTTGTTTGACGGTATGACAATTGATTCAGATGGCAACTTATGGGTAGCAATATTCTTAGGCTCAAAAGTGATTAAAATTGATCCAAGACGACCTGAGACACTTCTAGAAACTATAGAATTTCCAGCATCCCAGGTGAGTTGATCAATCTCCAAGCATTCAATATTTCATCGTGATTGATTTCTTTTGAAGAGTATACATTATGTGTAAAATGTATTCAGCAAGAGTCTTAAATTCTGTAGAGAATTTTCACGAATAGTAACTTATCCCTCCTTTTCTCTTATGGCCTTCGATTCATTCTTCAGAACATCATTTTGGTACAGTTATTTCACTGAAACAAACAAAAAAACAATCACCTCTATTGAATGGATTAGAGTACTGAGTATATTGTTTTTGATAATCTGTCTTGTTGACGTTTGTGACACTTGTATTGACTTTGACGTTATTCCATCCAGCGATATGACTGATGGGACTAAGCAGCCATGAAACTCTGTTGGTGGTTAACATAGTCATCGACATTGAAAAAAATACAATATTTTCTCTTACTTTGTCAGCAAATTGATGACTGAACGCATTGAAATGTACCAAAATATAGAAAATGATTCAAAATGAATATTTATTGTCATAGACTTTCTTGTAACTTTGGTCTCCGGATAATGTTATTTATTTATTTATTCATTCTACACACTATTCTACAGGATGAACCCAATTACACAATAGGTAGAAACAGTAGCATTTACAAATATGTACTTCCGTAATCTATATAAAAAATAAATAAAAACAGAACAGTCAGTTAGCTACGAAATGTCTTTTGATTTGTACAATCGGGCAGTTGAATATATCTAGGACACGACTAACAGAAATAGAGGTATCGCACATTGTATAAATTGGGGATATTTTCATTATATTTGCTCGCTTAGTGTTGAGATAAAAGGTGACACTATTCCACCTAGGAACCCAAAAATTGTAGCATGTAGCATGTAATAATTAAGAGCAGGTAATGATATTATTATGATTTTGAATAAAAAAGAAACGAATAATATCTACGCCTTACCTCAAAACTACAAAAATTATGAGTTTCAAGCAATTCATAATAGGGTATTCCCACAGAAGGATACCTGCCTTTAAGTTTAAAAGATATATATTTGAGGAAGCGCCTCTGTAGGGCTTCTAGTTGATTTATATGAACCTGATAGTAGGGACTCCACACAACAGCCTAGATCGAAAAAAGTGAAATAAAGTAAATGTTGAAGCTTTTTCGAAGTCTTTTGTATTTCTAACTAAGAGTCCATACATACGATAAGCAGCTGTGAGAGTAGTGTCAATATGTTTGTTGAAAGAGAAGAATGAATCAAAAGTAACACCTAGATCAGTGAGTGTGTCAGGACGCTCCAGAACTTGAAGGTTTATGACGTAGTTATGTAATGTCAGATTCCTTTTCAGTGAGCAGTTATATTTGAATATGTTGAGAGATAGATTATTCTGCTGACACCATGTAACATCACGATATAAATTCAGGGCGAGACGTTCGCAAAGATTATATTGTAATAGAGTTTCAAGTCATCTGCGTATAAAAGGAAATTGACATCAATCTCAGCTTCGATATCATTGATGAAAATATTGAACAGTGGGGGTCCTAGGTTTGACCCTTCTGGTACACCAGATGTGGCTACATATTCGACAGACTTGAGGCCATTGATTTGGAAATACTACATACGGTTGTAAAAATACGATTTGAAGAGAGTAATTAAGCTATTGGATAACCCAAAAGTCGAAAGCTTGTTGAGCAGGATACTATGGTCTAGTCTGTCGAACACTTTAGAAAACTCAGTGTAGATGAGATCAGTCTGAGACTGACAATCAATAACCTCCGCAATACATTGAGTGACTGTTACAAGATTGGTGATGGTTGAACGTCCTTTCATGAAACCGTGTTGATTGGGGCTAATAATGTTGCTAACATGACAGTAGATTGTCTTCTCAAGGAGCATCTCAAACACTTTACAAAAGTTGGATATGATAGAAATTGGTCTGTAATTTTTTATCTCCTTTTTTGAAAATTGGACACACTTTCGACATTTTCCATATTGATAGTACAATACATATATATTTAATGTTTTTATTACATTGCTGTTAAACACGATCCAAGCAGTTTCAGTACGTGCTGCGGCAGATTCATTGCGGTGATTTTTGTACAGGTAATCCGCAAACTCCTGGTAGGGTGTCTTGGTAAGAGGCATCTCCTTCCACAAATCTGGCGTTAAGTATGCGTAAGTCTTTGCAATTGCTGCATAAGTTGCCTTGGCGAAATTACCCAGAGTACCAGTGGAGCCCTTGGCTGATGTATAGCAGTCTTCGATACCCGCCATCTGCAGTAGTTTCTTGGGAACAGGAGCAGAAACGATACCAGTACCACGGGGAGCTGGGATGAGACGTACAGTTACAGACCCGTATTTTCCGGTGACTTTGCAAGGCACTGTGTGGGGTTGACCGATTTTGTTACCCCAGTAACCTCTACGAACTGGTACGACAGAAAGCTTGGCTAAGATGATGGCTCCACGGATAGCAGTAGCAACTTCTTTGCTGCACTTCACTCCCAAACCAATGTGGCCTTTGCTATCACCAATAGCTACGAAAGCCTTGAAACGAGTACGTTGACCAGCACGTGTCTGTTTCTGAACAGGCATGATCTTCAAAACCTCATCATTCAGTTCTGACCCAATGAAGAAATCGATGATTTCATACTCCTTGATTGGTAAAAAAAACAGGTAGATCTCCTCCAAAGAGCGGATCTTACCATCTTTTACCAACCGTCCTAGCTTAGTTACAGGCACCCATTCCTTCTGGTCTTCCTTTCCGCGACCACGGCCTCTACCGCGTCCACGTCCACGACCTCTGGGGCCCCCTCGGCCACCTCCTCTACTACCACCACCGAATCCACCACGGAAACCGCCACGACCACCGGCTGGAGCTGCGTCCGCCATTGTTTAATACTTCCTCCAACACTGTTGTCGAACGAAAGATAGTACATATAGTACAATTGATGTTTTCAGGCATATATTGATTAAAGTTGTTAGTGATTCAACCAGAGCTTAGGTACAATCTTTAATGATGAATGCTGGAATTTGCTCAGATCCTGCAGTAAATTTAGGCTTAAATTCTTTTAGGGTATGATAAACATCTTCATTACTAATATTTTCGATTACTAGGCTGGGAGTATCAGTACTGTTGTTCGCATGGTCACTTGATGTTGACGCTATATATCAATCACTGAAAAAATCTGTTAATTAACAAAGCCTGTATAAAAAATATATCAGATATAAACTGTTTCTCCTGTCTCTGAGTTACTTGATTCTGATACAACAGCTTTCATAGGTTTTGAAATAAAACACAAAATTTGCAGTATGATATAATTAATCAATAAGCTAGTATTATCTAATAATATTTTTTTATTATCAGATCACTTCTGTTGCGTTTGGCGGAGCAAATTTGGATGAGCTTTGGGTCACCAGCGCTAATTTCAAGGAATTTTCCCCCGGACAGAAAGGAGGGTCGTTATTCAAGGTCACAGGAATCAATGCTAGGGGCTTGCCAGCTGATGAGGCTGTTTGTGAGATTCATTCGTAGAGATGTTATTTTGAAGGCGGTGGCGGAATACAGAGTTACATGTTATGTAATTGATAAAAAAAGGTGTTTGCATGTATTAAACTAGGTCAATAAGTAGCAAAATAGAATACAATAAATAATTACCTCATAAGACTGCCTGTTGCTTGTAACTTACCAATAAAATTCAATATATGAATCTTACGCGATGGTAAACGACTGAAAAAATATGTTGTTATCCAAGTCAATATGTTGTTATCCAATACTATAGTTGAGGTGCAAGAGGCATATAGGATAAGAAAGTAACTTTGGACTGGGCCTGATTCATTGTACATTCATAAAATTTTGTTCTGTGTGGACATGAACTGAAAATGTATCCATACTTTTTTGCAGAAAAGCCAAAACTAGAAATGGTAAAACAATACTAAAGTTGGGTTAGGCGCAATTGTCAGAAGATGAAATTTTTTCGATTAGCCAATTTTCTATAGCTTGTGCCTGTATTTCATAGTCAAGTATATCATAAAACTAATTGCTTGTTGCTTGTAACTATTGCATTACGACACGACTTCAGTGTATGAATTATAATCTTCAATAAGGAGATGAAGTGATACGAATACAAGTATATCATGTGAAATGAAATTTGGTATTTATTTTTGAAGTTGTCACCCAAAGGTTCGAATTGACGAAGCCAAAATATTGTAAATCCAGAATTACAAAGATTAAGTTCTCTATCGATCACATAGATGGCGTCTTCGTGAGGGAAGATGTCATCGCCGTTGTTTACCCGCACCTGTTAAGCGTGAAGGCAAAGATCCAGGGTCGGGTGGCAAGCCTGTACCCTTTGATAAATAGAAAATCTAAGTTAAGCCTAAAGAATAAAATCACGATCTATAACATGATGTTCAAGTCTGTCATCATGTATGCTTCAGGTGTTTGGGGACAAGCGGCTCCGACTAACATCTCCATCTTTACAAAATAAAATTCTACAGATGATTGTGAATGCTCCGTGGTTCGTGCGGAATGAAGCCATCCGCAGAGATTTGAAGCTGCCTTCCATTCAGCAGTCCATCCAGTCGAGAAACCGGCGAGTTTTTGATTACGCCGAAACTCACGAAAATCCGTTAGTCAGGGAAGCTATAGATTACGCTGTAGACGACCCTCCCGATATAGAAGGTCCCGACACTCTGTCGAATGAGGCCCCTATGTCCTCCGTTAACAGATGAATAATATCTTCATCCATCTCACCCCAGCCAGGTAGGGGTATACAGCGAAGGGCGGTATGGATGTCTGAGGACTTTCATGCCACCATCAAACACCAGTCATGACCCGTTTGTCTTTCTGACAAACACCAGTTAAAAGGGGAAGGGAGCCAGGCTTCAACCTGAATAAACTCAAAATGGATTACGTCATGCATTTATCCACTGCGGAGCCACAACCAGGACAGAGTGTCCTCTGCGGAGCTACAATGAGTTTCCTCCCAGGATAAAGAACCTTATCCGGGAGAGAAATCGACTCAGACGAGTTTATCAGCGAACTCTCCACCCTGGAGACTAGGCTGCGGCTAGCAGAATGGCCAACCAGGTTAAACAGGCCATCACTGACTATAGAAACGAGAGGTGGAGCGAGTGTTTGGAATCGCTCGAACCTGGGGATGATGAGCTCTGGCGAGTCATCCGCAGGCTCGAGAAGGGGAAAACCGCTCCCTTCCCTCTTCACGGACAGCGCGGCATCTGCTACTCTCCCGCCGAGAAGGCATTGGCATTTGCAGATACAATGGAGAGTCAGTTTCGACTTAACGTTGATCCGGATGATGATATTAACCGTGATATTCGGTTGGAACACTGGGTTCGGCGCATCCTTAGGAAAAATGATGACGATGTGATCCGTCTAGCTTCAGAGGAAGAACTGGAGGGGTACATTAGGGCCTAGAAACCCAAGAAGGCTCCGGGAATTGATTCAATCAACAACAGGTTGTTGAAGCAGCTCCGGAGAACTTCATCAGATACCTGCTGGATATTATCAACAGCTCAATCACTCTCAGATACTTTCCTCGAAGATGGAAGCATGCCACAGTTGTCATGATTCCCAAACAGATTCCGAAAGTTGATGACCGAAATGTTCTGCCTGACGAACAATTCGGCTTCAGGAGGGCACACTCCAACGAGCTGCAGGCTCTGACACGAGTCAAAAATTCCATCTCAGAGCTGAACAAAAGAAAGACAGTCCATCTTGTCCCCTGGATATTTCGAAAGCCTTCGACCGAGTCTGGCACGAACGCCTGCTACACAAAATGCTCGATTTCGATCTGCCTCGGGGTCTGGTCCGGTGGATTAGGTCCTTTCTGAAAGGCAGAACATTTCAGGTCCGAGTTGAAAGAACCCTGTCTCCCGTCAGGCACGTCAGCCTTTACGTGAGCGACCTTCCTAGGTTCGATCACGTGAAGGTTTCCTTTCACTCCGATAATACGGCTCTCCTCGCTTCTTCCATGGGTCGAGCGTTGGCGGTCGTCTACATGCAACGCGCATTGGACGACCTCGAACGCTGGTACCTTGACTGGAAGATTCGAGTGAATCCAGAAAAAACTCTGGCGATAGACTTGGGGAGACGTAAAGTTTTTTCCAGACACAAGGGTCACGATTTCAGGCAGGAAGATTTAATGGAAAACGCGAGTCAAGTACCTAGGTCTTTGGGTAGACCGCCGACTCACCTGGGCAAATCACATTGATTATATCAAGAGCAAAGTGCAGATGAGGATAGCTAAACTCTATCCTCTGGTCAATAGAAATTCAAAACTCAATCTCAAAAACAATATTTTTCTATACAACACGATGTTCAAGCCTGTCATCATGTATGCTTCAGGTGCTTGGGACAAGTAAAACCGAGTTGGTGAGTTTGTAGTTATCCAACAGGTTGAATTATTAG